>NC_044979.1:121755769-121928266 GCF_008728515.1 Papio anubis
AACTTAAGGAGATTTGGGGCTGAGATGATGGGGTTTTCTAAATATACAATCACGTCATCTGCAAACAGGGACAATTTGACTTCCTCTTTTCCTAATTGAATACCCTTTATTTCTTTCACCTGCCTGATTGCCCTGGCAAGAACTTCCAACACTATGTTGAATAGGAGTGGTGAGAGAGGGCATCCCTGTCTTGTGCCGGTTTTCAAAGGGAATGCTTCCAGCTTTTCTCCATTCAGTATGATATTGGCTGTGGGTTTGTCATAAATAGCCCTTATTATTTTGAGATACATTCCACCAATACCGAATTTATCGAAAGTTTTTAGCATGAAGGGCTGTTGAATTTTGTCAAAGGCCTTTTCTGCATCTATTGAGATAATCATGTGGTTTTTGTCTTTGGTTCTGATAGGTATAGAAATAGTGAGATAGAGATGAGGCAAAGAAAAATATAAAGCGAATTAGAGACAGAGACAGAGAGAGGCCCTTGAGCCATCTGGGACAGTATTTCACACCAGTTTGTCATTTTGGTTCTGCCTTTAGTCCCACATCCCTGATAGGAGAGCCTTCCAAGGAAAAGAAACTCCATTTCTGGTATCAAAGAAGGAATCATGGTTCAATAGACTTTCTTCTGACAAATTAGGAAAACAACTTAGCAATTATAAGAACAATAAGAAAAAAAAAGGGCCTTAAGAAATGTATGTTTTACAACTTTATACTGAATTCTGCTTTAGTATAAAAACATATACCCGAACTGAAGGTCACAGTAAAAGCAGCTGCTTTTCAAGAGTGTACGTTGTGAATGAAATCGTTCAGAGTGTTTCACAAAGTAATACTCATGAAGTCAGTCTGATGAAATTCCTATTCAATCTTACTACTAAGAGGAGCTTTAGTTCTTCTATATTTGCCTATATTTTAATTTATGGTCATCCTTAATTGATATACTAAATTTATTTCTTTATCGGTTGCTAGACAGGTTAGAGACAAACTTGAGGCTCTGATGTCACAAATATGTGAGTGTGGATTGCAGGCACGTTAGTCTAATTCATGGCTCTGTCAATATCCTCATCCTTGTCTTCCTATTTTTGTTTGGCTAACTCTTCAGTTAAGCTCAGTGACTGCATTTTGGTAGCCATGTCGGAGCAGAGGATTTCTTGCTTCATCTAGTTCCTCTTCCCTGGTCAGAGTACCAGGGCTTCCCCTCTGGTTTCTTAATTCCTAACCAACTGAACCTGAAACCTTCAGAGAACCACCCTTGGACAACTGCAGTGATTCAGCTGCAGACACTCAGAATATCACTTCCTCCGAAACCCACATCTACTTGACTTTGTCCTCATCTCTGCCCTACTCCCTCTAGCCTTCCTGGAACACATCCTGAATAACTAGTGTGGACATTGCCCTTAACTCAAGCCATGCTTCTGGAGAACCTGAACTAAGACATTATTTACAATGCTAAATAGGATATAATTTCATACATAGAATATAATTTCTATGTCTCATTTTTTAATATTTGGAAATGTCTACAATGATTGGTTGGAATGGGAAGAAAAATGGTAGACTAGAAAGAGTGTAAGGTGAGTCACTTCTCTGAGTAGTCTTTCTTGAGTAGTTGACATTTGGAGACATATTAATGTTTCATATTACATGCACACACACACACACACACATACACATGCACAATCAACAGGGATGGGGAAAAATACCAACCTAAAACAGAAACAAATATACTTACTTTATTTTAAACAGACAACATTAACCACACTGGGGGAGAAGCAAAAACTAATCCAAGCAACATTTGTACACAGTATTGGGATTCTATATTCTCAGCCTAAAAGAGAAAAATGGCAAATCTAAAATTACTATTCATGAATTCTAATACTGAACAAATAAGAAGTAAATGTATTGTGGATAATGGGAAACAGGTTTCTCACTGTCAAAGGTGAAAGTTATAAATAAGGAAAGGCTAAAATGAATCCTGTAATGTTATGATAATGTCAAAGGCACCAAGAACTCACAGTTTTATATAAATAGATAAGTAGATATGGATATAGATTTATGTATAGTTAAATATATATAGGCAGATATATATTGTCATATATAGATACAGATATATTTATATAGATCAATGGATATGCATATATATAATGAAATCTAGTTTTAATGATATATCTGTCTGTGTGTGAATATATATGGCTATAACCATCTATATCTATCTAAACTATCTCCATCTCTCTAAGTGAATATATATATTTTTTAGCTCTGTCCTCTAAGAAAGCCTAGGAGAATGACATCCTAGTAACAATTAGCAAACTAAATGCTCATCTTCACCCAAAGAAACCACGGTTCTTTAGAAAGATGGCTGGTGCCAGCACTGGGGTAATGAAGTAGAGGATGTGTGTGCAACATCTCTTTGTGCCAGAAAGTAAGGGAGATGCTTAGGGAATAAAGGAACACGACAATACACCCCCCCCACACCCTTCCACACATACCCCACCCCAAAGAGGGATTTAAGGGGCTCCCGCTGGACAATGTTGGGGCAATTTGCATATAGAAATCAAATAATTTTAATTGGGTATTACCTGTTAAACAACATAAGAATCCATGAGTCCACACTTCTATCAGAAAATAAGAAGGTAAGTAGAAAAATAAAGGCCGGGCACAGTGGCTCATGCCTGTAATCCCAGCACTTTGGGAGGTCGAGGCAGGCAGATCATGAGGTCAAGAGATTGAGGCCACCCTGGCCAACATGGTGAAAACTTGTCTCTACTGAAAATACAAAAATTAGCCAGGTGTGGTGGGGTGCGCCTATAATTCCAGCTACTTGGGAGGCTGAGGCCAGATAATCACCTGAACCCGGGAGACAGGGGTTGGAGTGAGTAGAGATGGCGCCACTACACTCCAGCCTGGTGACAGAGTGAGACTAAAAAAAAAAAAAGAAGAAGAAGAAGAAAAGGTAGGTAAGAGAAAAATAAACAAATGATGGGGACATTTTCTTACATTGGCATCCTAACTAATATTCACAGGAAGATTCATAGAATTAGGAAATTAAGAACAGTAACCATTGTAGTAGCAGTTGCTTCAGGCAAGGAATGGCAGTGGTTGCTAAAACTAGTGGGAGAAGATTTGATGATTGACAGGATGTATGTTTACATATCTTCAAAATATCTACACAAAGGATATTTCTATATTGCAAAATAAAATATAGTAATTTTACAGTGTAGGAATATGGCAGGCACAAATTTATTCAAGTAGTTGACATCACCAGTATTGGGATAAATTGATATTCTGTGCCTTTTTATATGAGGTAATGAAAAAAACATAGCACCAATTCTAGGGTATTTCTGACAAGAATAAATGATGTTTATTTAATACTGAAGAAACACTAGACAAATTCAAATTTAATAACATTTGAAAAAATAACTTCCCTGTGTCATTAAAAAGTAAAGTAAAAGTAATATTCCAGATTAAAGGAAAGAAAAACAATAAGTGAATGCAACTCATACTCTTGGATTTTTGTCCTATAAAAGAAAATTATTTGTCAGGTGTGGCTGCTCACGCGTGTAATCCCAGCACTTTGGGAGGCCGAGGTGGGCTGATCATGAGGTCAGGAGATCGAGACCAACCTGGCTAACATGGTGAAACCCCGTCTCTACTAAAAATACATAAAATTAGCTGGGCATGGTGGCGGGTGCCTGTAGTCCCAGCTACTCTGGAGGCTGAGGCAGGAGAATGGCGTGAATCTAGGAGGCGGAGCTTGCAGTGAGCCGAGATTGAGCCATTGCACTCCATCCTGGGCAACAAAGCGAGACTCCATCTCAAAAAAAGAAAAAAAAAGAGAAAATTATTTGAATAATCATTGAAATGTTAATAATAATTTAACAGTTTTGTATCAATGTTACTTTTTAAATTTTTTATTATTGTACTGTGATTATGTAAGAGAATGTCCTTGCTTTTAGAAAATAGATACCGAATCATTTGTTGATCAAAAGATATCATCTCAGTAATTTATTCTCAAAGGTTATATATGTATAATACATATACTGTATATCTATCTGTCCTCTATCATCATCTATCTGTCTATATATCTAGCTTTCTATAGAAAGAGATAAGACTAAAGCAAATACAGGAAAATGTAAACATTTCAAGAATCTGTGTGAAAGTTATACTGGAATTTTTTACCTTAGCCTTCCAACTTTTCTCTGAGTATGAAATTATATAAAATGAAAACCAATATGTAGTAACCTATTATATGTCACTTACATTGCAAGGTTTTTCTAACTTTGTTGTTTAACTTTTAATATTATAGTTTGCATTTTTATCCAGTGCAATCTTTCTTTATGGAGACTGACTTAGCTATTATGATTTTAGAGTAATTTCCACATTACTCAGAAACCCTCCTCTCACCCAAGATCAGATAAGTAATTACCTTCTTTTATATATACCATGCTTCATCAAAATTAAGGTATTTTGTTTATAAAATACACAATTATTTTATGCACTCCTAAAAAATAATAATACTATTATATGCCATTCACTGAAAGATGAATCACTATTTCAATGATATTAAAATGTTGGAATAGCCGGGCGCAGTGGCTCATGCCTGTAATCTCAGCACTTTGGGAGGTCAAGGGGGACGGATCACTTGAGGCCAGGAGTTTGAGACCAGCCTGGCCAACATGGTGAAACCCCGTCTCTACTAAAAACACAAAAATTAGCCGGGCATGGTGGTGTGCGCCTATAATCCTAGTTACTCAGGAGGCTGAGTCAGGAGAATCGCTTGAACCCTGGAGGCGGAAGCTGCAGTGAGCTGAGATCGTGCCACAGCACTCTAATCTGGGCGACAGAGTGAGACTCTGGGTCAAAAAAAAAAAAAAGTTAAAATACACAGATATTAGAGTTCATAAAATATGGTAGCTTCCTAATTATTTTGTAAACATTTAACTATACAATCCCTCTAAAATTTGTATTGCCATATGTTATTACAGGTGAATCTAAGGTTCTTTCTTTATCACTCAATTGTATATTTTTTATTCACTTTCTATTACTTTTTCACTTCCTAAATCTGCCTCTATCTTTTCATAGAGAAATGTAAACTATTAATTTTGATAATAAAGATTCAAATGTTAATTTGATCTCTGCCAATTTGCAATTATAATGTATATTTCAATATCTATTTTCAGTTTTTCTGTTGTATTTCTGATTATCTTCAATGTATCAGAAACGCTATATGCTTGTTTTAATTTTAACTCTTCACTTTATGTTTTTCAGCAAATCCCAGTGATGCAAGTTCGATGTGGACCTCTGACAAATGTGAATATCCACCTGTCTGAGAGGAAAATCCTGGACAAATCTTCCTTATTGTTATATTTCTATTGTGCCACATTCTTCCTCGAGCAAGAATTTGTTAGATTGGCATTAAAGATAAACAAAGACTGACACAATTTAAAGTGGGAAAGACATATTTTAATCTGTAATAACTATTACAGTAGGAAAAAGTCTAGCATGAACTGAACTCAACTTTAATTTATTCAGAGGTGACTGAATGCTTAAAGAGACAAGGAGGGAATGGGGAGGGAGGCAACGGGGGCCAGTGGAGTCCAGAAAGTGAAAATTACAAAAGGCAGGAAGGGTAGGTTGTCGACATAAAAGCCTTCTGGGCTTGCTAAATAGTCCTTGTCAAAGTTAGACTCCTGCCCTTCCATACACACTAGTGAACAAGGGCCCCATCTTTAGCTGTTGGCTGAAGCAAACAGTAACTGCTTTGGGCAGCCTGGAGTTTTCTCAGGCAGGCACCTTAGGGGTACCGGGGTCATTCTAGGGAGGCAACCTTGAGTTCACAAAAACTATATCAATGTTAGTTCAAGTCTTTTTCTTTTTCTTTTTTTTTTTGTCTGAGGCGGAGTCTCGGTCTGTGGCCCAGGCTGGAGTACGGTGGCACGATCTCGGCTTGCTGCAACCTCTGCCTCCCAGGTTCAAGTGATTCTCCTATATCAGCTCTCAAGTATCTGGGATTACAGGTACCTGCTACCACGCCCGGCTAATTTTTTCTATTTTTAGTAGAGACAGGGTTTGCCATGTTGGCCAGGCTAGTCTCCAATTCCTGACCTTAGTTGATCTGCCCGCCTCGGCCTCCCAAAGTGTTGGAATTACAGGCGTGAGCCACCGCACCGGGCCCTAGTTCAAGTCTTTTTAAGCCAAGGTCAAGGCCTACTTGGGGAGCAGATTCTGAGTATCTTAGCTAGAGTTTGTTCAAGGCAGATTATATGTTGTTAGTCTGAGGTATGCCTGGCTCCTAGTCTGCTTTTCACCCAATCACTAGGTTAGTGCGATGGGATTTTGAGCCATGCTGGTAAATTCTTTGTTCAGTACCTCATTCTCTATACTTTCCAGCAATTTCCTGAAGAAGACTCACAAATTTTTAAAAACGAGCTAACCAAAAAGAGAATTCTGGTACATTAATATAACATCTCTGCCTCATAGTCATAATATGTTGAAAGAGGAATAGGCAAGTTAAGGTCCGGGGAATGCGCTTTAGTCTGCTGGGAAATAGTTTCTACAAAAACAGAGACTATTTGGAAATAATAATATAATTAATAACGCCAGCAGAAGGTGCCACTTACACTAAATAATGCTAATAATAAAGATTGAGTCATCATCACATCTCATAAGAGATACATTTATGTGGTTCTCACTTATCAATTTCAGTATTCTTAATGAATTGGTAGACAAGGTCATCTGCTGATGAATGAAAGCCAAGGGTGGGTACAAGGAGAGTAATGAAGTTTTGAAATGGCTGTAAAAACCAAATAAATTCTAGCAGGAATTGGTAAATGAACTGCAGCATAACAATGAGGTCACAACATTCAATTAAGAACACATTCAACATTCAGTTAGCATTCAATTAAGAGCATATAGTGATGCAAACTGTATCTTTCAGGGTGATTTGATTCTGTACTCTTCATACAAAAGACAGGCTCTGCTTTTCTTCTATATCAGAAATTCATTCTACAATATTTGACAAACTGTCTTGAAGACTAAAAAATGACAGAATATTTCCTTCATTATGTAAAAAAATATGGTTAAGTAGTTCTTATTTTAAAAATCCGCATATTGAGGCAAAATACTTGTTTTGTTATTTCTGTCTGTTTCTTCTAAATCTGTTCCCTTGAACTTTATCACGGAAGATTTTTCTATCAACCTTTTTCAATAAACAGATCCTCTTGACTCATGAACCTGTCTCATCACCTCCGTGGGGCGGGTAGAACCAGCTAAAGTTCAGATATATGCTTTGTCCTTGGAGGAACAAATATATTTTGTCCGTGCAGTGGCTCTTTCTCTTCTGAAAAGTATCTAAACTCAGAGTTTATTTCCCTAAGTATTCAAACATGTTTATTATTCAGTTTCTCAACTTGTTCAATTTGTTTAATGTATAGAAGATTCTTATTTGATACAAGATGTTCTTACTAAGATATACTCAAGATAATTTTAACATATAAATAGGAAAAGAAGATTTTGTAATAGATTTTACAAATAGACAAAAAGGAGGAGGAATGATCGCACTAGGCATAATTAGTGCCTGCAACTTTTCTCCAGTTCTCACAGCTTTAAGCCAAACATGTAAATTACAGCACCAGCTCAGTCATAAGGTGATTTCATGTCTTAGAAGTCAAGTGAAAAAAAATCACTGGCCAACATCTAAAAGAGCTTTTTTCTATTTTATAGTACATATGGTGCAATAACGAACAGAAGCCTTGCAGTAAAGTGAGTTTCCTGAGAAGTGAGAATGTAACCTATGGAGGAGTCGCACTGCATAAAACACAGTAAGTATAAATCAGCCACAATGCTCAAGGTCTGTATAGAAATTGTTTACAGTAATCCTGCTATAAAGCCAACAAAAAAGAAACAGTTTAAATTTATAAGACATTTAAGTTAATGTTGTTATACAGGGTCATTTAACCGAGTCACAGCTTCAAGGTATACTGTTAGTCTGTACTGTTTATTTACAATTTACTTGCAAGAAATATAAAATGTCCACTGTATCTGCAGGATCAAGAGGATATATAACACTATGAGATACATGTCCTGAAAGTTGTAAAAGAATGTTATTTTCTACCTGAAGTTGAGATTTAGAACATAGGCTACATTTACAGACATTTTTACTTTTAGAATTTGGCTGAACATTCCAGAATTAATTGTACAGAACTGAAGGAAACAAGACATTGAAGTATTTCCCTGCAAAGGAAAACTGGAGAGCAGTGTGCATTAAACCTAAATAATAAAAGCTTCTACCCTTATGTCTGCATGTAATATTTTAAAGCAGACTTGACTTATTTCAACCATTCGCTGCCTAAAGAAGAGATTTGGAAATGCTATAGTCCTCTTTGTTCTTCACTTACTAAAATAGAAGTTTAATTTCTTTAATCCAGCATTCCAAGTCTATCATGAAGTACTCCTAACCTAGGCTGACAACCCATCATTTCAACCTTTGTTGCGATTTACCTTCATAACTCACTCTTTAGTGTAATCCAACTTTACTGCTTAATATCCTGTGTCTCCTTCTTTGTCTAGGTACATCCCAGTGGGTAAAACTCCTAAAAACTATGACATCCAATATGAGGGAGAAAAAAGGCCTCATATTTTCAAAATGACAATATTTACAAAGCCTCACATTTTCTTTCTAAATTCAAATGGTCAACTTTTTTGTTATTATAGAAAATATTTGGGCCTAACAAAAAGGCCAAAGAGTTAAACATTTCAGGTTTAGGATGTGCTTTGATATATTCTGCTTTTAACATAGTTTTAGACCTAAACTTAAACACATGGGGAACTCTCTCTTTATCCTTCTTATGCTCCTCAACACCCACACATCCCTCCTCGTACCCACCCACACACAAACAGAAATATCCAAATGTCTATCATTAGGCAGTTAGCTATGTACATTTTATATATTCTATTAAATGGCATGAATGTTCCAGTGAGCTGAGCCAGGGAGTCTGGCTTTATGGACAGAAAAGGGCTTAACGAAAGCAGACACAGAGAACAAGAGGTGGACTGGTCATTTCAAAGTTATTTTCTTATAGGGTTAAATGGAAGTGATTTCCTTATTGTGCTGGCTCAGGTTGACTGGAATTTTGTTTTTGAGAAAACTGGCCTGTTTCAAAGTTTAGTTTAATTACGTGGTGCATAGCACAAGTCCCTCCATTCTGGCTTGGTCTGGTCTGCTGGGGCCTAATGCAGATGGTTGGTCCAAGCCAACAGCCTCCCATCAACTGTGTTTAACATGCAGTGTCTTTTCACTTCAGTTGGTTTGAGTTGAATTTATGTCATTTGCAGCTGGAAGAGTTGTTGCCTATGTTTGTGGTTTAACTTTAATACCACATTGTTTTAAACATGCCCCATCAACATTTATATTTAACGTAAGATTAAATCTTTGATCCATATGCAATAATTATAAAATAATAAATGAGGATAAATATGTCCTAAGTCTATCATGTCATTTTATAATTCTTTTTTTAACCTCGCATGTAGCTTGTTTCTTAATGTCCAATTTTGTTAAAGCTTTGCCTGTATTCATTCTTTATCTCCTTTTTATAAAAATACTCACTTGGAAGGTTCATTCATCTCTCAAGCTGCTGAAATATTTCAAGTACTTTTTTAGAAAGAATACGTGGGTGTTATACTTATTTAGTCCTTGCTTGTCTGGGTCTCCTTCCTTCCACAGACAAATGATAAGTTGTCTGAAAGCAGAATATTTACCTTACAATATAATATACTTTGAAGCAGTGACTATTAGGATTTGTGGAAGTTCGAAGTTAAACACTTTTTCTTTCATAGAAACCATTTTTTTAGAGCTCCTGTAATTTTTTTTTAACTAAAAAAAGACTTAACAAGTCTTTCAGCTATTAAAGAAACTGGATTTTGTATTACGAAAGTACCTAAGAGAAAATTTCAAACTTGTTTCAACAATGAATCCTATTAAATCTTTTCATGAAATAATAGTAGTATTATCTTAGTTCTTCCAGAGAATAGAAGAAAAGGGATCATTCATTCATGCTTTGTTTTTAGAGCCCAACGTAAATAAGGTTGCTATTAAAAACTAATGAGTAATATATCTGATTCTGGCCATAATGGAGTATCTGTCACCAGACTAACCATCCATCTGTTTCAACACCTATGTACCTGGAAAGATTATGCGCTGCAATTCTTTTCAGATATTGGATAGTGTGATCCCTGACAAATGGGAAACAAGCAAGATATCTAGGTGGCTTTTGCCTGCAGGCCGAGTGCAGGAAGAGAGGCAGTGCTACGCAGAGTGAAACAATCCCCTGAGGATGAGGGGGTGGAGCTGAGAGACCTGCGAGACTGGGGCAGCTGGTATTTGTGCAGATAAGCCATGAAGAAAGAGCTGCCCAGCAAGAGAGTTCCAGGTTTTTGCCGTCACCCTAAAGTTTCTGACTGTGTATTTGGCTGCACAGGAAAAAGGATGTGTTTTAATTTGGAAGAGTACAGCCACTGGGGATCTGTGAGATGGATGAAAATATTGAAGAGAGGAAACTGTAGAGCAAGAGAGAAGCTTCAAATACCCAGAGCAGAAACTGGACACAGTCAAGGCATGTGGGTATTAAACTGAGTAATTACTTCTTTAAACCTCTGCTGCCAAAGCCTAAAAACAGTCTCAAAAAGGCTAGCAGAATTTAACTACGATCTAAGGAAAAAAAGAAAAACAAAACAACCAATAGCTTTTAAAGGTACATAACAAAAAACTCAATTCTTTAAAATGTTGTACCAAAAATATGAGGCCAATACATCATATAGCCAGGAAAACAGCAATAGAAAGAGACCGAGAAATGACAGAGCTATTGAAATTAGTACAGAATTATTTTTAAGTAGATACTACATTCGTACCTAAGGAAATAAAGCATTAGATGGACATAATGAATAAAGAGAGTAGGATGTCAATAGAGAAATTAAAACTACAAAAAACAACATTGAAACTGCAGAACTGAAAAATAGAATATGTGAAAAATTCATCCAGTAGGATTAACAACATATTGGAAAGTATAGATAAGAAGATTAGTAAACATGACCATAAGGAAAAAACAGTGAAACAATGAACAAGCTAGTGGTGATCTTACGGCAATATTAGTATCAAAGATATGTACAATTTGAGACCCAGAAGGAGAGGAGAGAAGAAAAGAAACACTAGAGGGAAAATATTAAAATAAAAAAGTTGAATTTTGTTTCCTCACTTGAGAAAAATATTGCACAGAACTGAAACGTTAAATCCCAATCAGAATAAAGACAACCAAAACCATGCTTGGACTTTACTATGGTAAAACACAAAACAATTACACACAGAAAAGCAACAGTTTAAAACAAATTCATTAATTTCACATTGAAAACAATGCAAGTCGGAAAACAGTGGAGGAACATCTTTAAAATGAAGTAAGAAAACAAAACACTATACAGGCAGAATTTCTCCATATACAGAGAACATATCCTTCAAAAATGAAAATTAAATAGAGAAGTTTTAGATACACAAAAATTTATGTGTTTATCCAGCAGATTTTCATTACAGAAAAAATTTAAAGTTTCTTCAGATTGAAGAAAAATAACAGAGGAAAATTTGGATCTACATAAGTGAAGGAAGAGTTGTAAATATTGTAAACATGAGATAAAGTGAATATTGTAAACATGAGGCCAGTCTTATTTTCATGTTTCTTAAATACACTGCAAGAAAACTAACCACTTTAAGACAATTTAAGGACCACACACTATGGAGTTTATAACATATGTAGAAGTAGTATGTCTGATCCCAGAGCACAAAGATCTAGTGGTGGTAAATGAGCAGGTACTGCTGTAAGGGTCTTGCATTATTTGTGAAGTATTTAAAACTAATTTATGAAAAATTATGATCATACACAAGTACCAGAAATTATTAGAGGTGAGAGGATCACTTGATCCCAGGAGGTTGAGACTACAGGGAGCTATGACTGTACCACTGCACTCCAGCCTCGGTGACAGAGAGAGAACTTGTTTCAAGAAAAAAAACTTATATAACCTTTAGAGAAAATAATCTGAAAAATATATACTGGATAAGATTAACAGTAGTCTAGTAGAGATTGCCAGAGAAGGTTCTGAAAATAACAGATATCACGAAAGAAACTATAATAAAATGAGGCATAGGGAGTAATAAGATTAAGAAAAATAACCAGAGTGTGAATTGCCTGTGGAAAATATCAAGCTCTAAAACATGTGAAATCTAAGTCCAAGAAGAAAACAAAAGGGATGTATAACAAATATTTGATAAAATAATGGGTATAATTTTCCAAATTAATACAAATGATGACCTCATAGATCCCCAAAATATCAAAACACCCCTAACAGAATAAACATAAAGAGGACCACATGAAGGCATATATTAATAATCGCATCACCGAAAATCAGAGATAAAGAGAAAAATTTTATCATCCAAAGAGAAAAAATCCTATTACATACACATAAGCAAAACTAGGAGTGGCAATAGATTTCTCATCAAAAACTACAAAATAATAAGGTAATAGAAAAATATCTTTAAAATTCTGAAAAAAAGCCTTAGACTTATATACCCAGAAAAAAAATGTCTATAAAAGCAAAGGCAAAATAAAGACTTCTGATGAACAAAATTAAAGAAAACTAATAGTCAGGAAACTAGCACTAAGCACTATACAACACAGCATATCAACCCTTTCGGGAAGAAAAAGAATAGCACTGGATGGGAACTTGAATCTACAAAAATAAATGAAGAGCACTTGAAATGGTGAATGTATTGATAAATATAAAATATTTTCACATGTTTAAAACTCTTTTAAAGATAACTATTTGATGCAAAAATTACCACAATGTTTTGACTTATTACATGTACATACATAATAAATACATTATGTATTTATTATGTAGAGGTGTATTGCCGAGACCAGCTCGATCTGGGAGACCCTAACCCAGCAGCGCTAGAGGAACTGAAGACACACACACAGAAATATAGAGATGTGGAGTGGGAAATAAGGGGTCTCAAACCCTTCAGAACTGAGAGCCTCGAATAGAGATTTACCCACCTATTTATTGACAGCAAGCCAGTGATAAGCCTTGTTTCTATAGATTATAGATTAACTAAAAGTATTCCTTATGGGAAACGAAGGGATGGGCGCTGGCTAGTTATCTGCAGCAGGAGCATGTCCTTAAGGCACAGATTGCTCATGCTGTTGTTTGTGGTTTAAGAACACCTTTAAGTGGTTTTCCTCCCTGGATGGGCCAGGTGTTCCTTGCCCTCATTCCAGTAAACCCACAACCTTCCAGCGTGGGCATCACGGCCATCACAAACATGTCACAGTGCTGCAGAGATTTTGTTTATGGCCAGTTTTGGGGCCAGTTTATGGCCAGATTCAGGGGTCTATTCCCAACATGTATAGACATTCTTATGTGATACCAGTAGTTCAAGGGATGAAGGGAGGGAGGTGAAAGTACACTGTGGCTCGCATACTGTTCTGAGGTGGTATAATATTATTTGATCTTTGATTATGATACATTAAAGATGGATGAGAATCCTAGAGCAGTCTCTCTCTCTCCCTCTCTTTCTTTCTTTCTTTCTCTCTCTCTTTTTTTCACACACATACACACACACGTACAGACACACACAAATGAGATAAACAGGTACAAGTTTGACAAGCCAAAGATGAGTTAAAATTGAATCATTTTAATACATGTTAGTTTAAAGGAAGATAGGTGAGGAGAAAATAAGGAATAAGTAACATGATGATAAATTTTAAACTCAGTCACATTGATGGATATGTTAAATATGGTTAGAATTTTCTAACCACTCAAATTAAATTACAGATCATCAGATTGGCTCAAACAATCAGGATTGAGTTATATTTATTCCATCTACAAGAGTCACTTTCTAAATATATAGATACAAACGGGTTAAACTGAAAAGAATGAAAAAGAGATATCTTCTACAAAAACCGATCTTAAGAAAACAGGAACAGCTGTGTTCCATAAGACAATGTAGACTTCAAGGCAAGGGATAGTTGCAAGGATAAAGAATGACATTCCGTAATGATAAGAGGAGTCTAATGATCATAAATGTGTATATGCCTAAAAACAAAACTCTAAAATGCATGAATCAAAACCAAGAAAACAGAAAGATGTAGATTAATTTATAATTATAGCTGGGAATGTCAGCATTCCTCTCATATTAATTGATGGAACTAGGAGAAAAAGCTTTAGGGTACCAAAAATTTAACAACCTTACCCTAATTGACTTTTATATAATAATCTGCCCAACAATATTGGAAAACAAGTGCACTTTTCAAGTGAACATAAAGCATCCATGGAATGTGCAGCTGGAATGTTCATAAGGGTGGACTGTGATGATTAATTTTATGTGTTGATTTGATTGAGTTTAGGGATGCCCCAACAGCTGATAAAATAATATTTCTTGCTCTGTCTGTAAGGATATTTTTGGAAGAGATTAGCATTTGAATCAGTAGACTGAGTAAAGAAGTTGGCTCTCACCAACATGGGCTGGCATGATCCAGTTCATTATGGGCCAGAACAGAACAAAAAGGCAGAGGACAACTGAATTGCTTCTTCTTCTTGACCTGGGGAATCCATATTCTCCTGCCTTCAGACATCAGAGCTCCTGGTTTTCCTACCTTTGGGCTCTGGGACTTACCCCAGTGCCTGTCACCCCCTCACATCTGCCCCCATTCCACCTCCACCTCCATTCTAAGGGTCTCAGGGCTTTGGCGTTTTGACACAGGCTGAGTTGTACCAATAGCTTTCCTGGCCATCCTGTCTGCAGATGGGATTATGGCACTGTCGGCCTCCACAATCATGTGAGCCAATAACCATAGTAGATCTTTTCATCTACATCATTAGATATCCTGTTGGTTCTGTTTCTCTGGAGAACACTTACTAATACATAGACCATATTCTCCCCATGAAATAATTCTCAATAAATATGTGAGGATTAAAATAATATGAAGTATGTTTTTAAACTGCAGGGAAAATACATAAGGAATCAATAACAGAAACGTATTTGGGAAACCCTCTAAATATTAGTATATTTATAAGCCCCCTTTAAAATAACATATGGGTTAAAAATTATAAAAGATATTTTAATATTTTAAATAAATAAATAAAATGTTAAAATTTGTGAACTGCACTTAAAGTACTGCTTAGAGCAAAAATGATAGCATTAAATTTTTATCTTTTTTTTTAGATGAAGTCTCACTCGGTCACCCAGGCTGGAGTGCAATGGCACAATCTCATCTCACTGCAACCTCTACTTCCCAAGTTCAAACAATTCTCCTGCCCCAACCTTCCAAGTAGCTGGGATTACAGGCATGCGCTACCATACGGGGCTAATTTTTGTATTTTTGGTAGAGGCAGGGTTTCACTATGTTGGCCAGTCTGGTCTCGAACTCCTGACCTCAGGTGAGCCGCCTGCCTTGGCCTCCCAAAGTGCTGAATTTTTGTATTAGGAAGATGAAAAGTCTCCAATCAATTACTTAAGTTTATACATAGGAAAGTAGAAAATATAAATAAACAAAAAAGAAGTAAGTATGAAAGTTAATAATATAGAAAGTCAAAAAAATGGAAAAAAGCATTGAAACCAAAACTAGTTTCTTGGAAAGATCAATAAATTTGATATAAAAATAAACTAACCAGGAGACAAAAAGAGATGGAGGCAAATAAACAAGGAATGAAAGAGAAGATATCACTTCAGATCTTAGGGACACCATACAGATTATGAAAAGGGAAACTGCAAGATGTTATAAAATAGTTGCAACACATAATCTAAAAAAGAGTCATACTACTAATATGTAGAGAAAACTTCTACAAATTAAGAAGAAAAGTCACAGGTCAGACAGAATAGTCAGGAACAAGCCTGGACCAAAATTTCCAAATTGGAGCATTTAAGTGGTGACAATCACGAGAAAATATGCTCAAGCATCTTTCCAATGAGGGAAATTTCTATAAAAATAGCAGTGTGGTATCACTGCACTCACCCATAAAATATAATTTTAAAAATATTTGTCAAAATGTGGATCAACAGGACATCTCCTATACTGGTGTGCATATAAATCAATAATGTCACTTTGGAAAAAGTTTAATACTATGTATTAAATATTAAAATAATGTCCCCAAATTTTCCCATCTGGGTTATTACTCAAGGGCAAGGCACACTACTAAAGAATATATACAGAAACATTCAATGCAGCTTTATTCATATAACCACCAAAAATGGAAATAATAAAAATATCCATTAGCAAGAGAGTGAATAAATAAATTACAAATACAACGATATTCTAGAGAACAGAAAATATTCACAAGCTACAGCTATCAAAAACAGCATAAATGGATCTCAAATGGAATTTTGACCAAAGAAGAGTGTCAAAAAATAACATTATGAGCATGCAAAATTCACAAAAACTAGAATACTTTTTATATATACGGTTAGGTGATAATACAATAAAAATGCAAGAGAGTACTCACCACAAATATTAGAATAGTGATTACCTTTAGGTGAGGGAGAGGATAGTCTTGGGAGTGCTGGTAATGTCCTATTTCTTTAATTTGACAGAGTTTATGTTTCAATAAATTGTTGAGTTATACATGATGGTTTTTACACTTAAAAGAAAAAAATGTATTATTTCGAATGTAAGAGTTTCATAATATACCCCATCACAAAACCAATAAAACAGTTACTTCAGATGTTATTGTAAATTATTCTTAAAGAATCATCTCACTCACAGCATTCATTATAAAATATCAGTTCATAAACATATAAAGAAATAAGTAAAACCACATTGTAAAAATTATAAAAATTTATAGAGAGATATGTACCAGTCCTTGAATAAGAAGTTTTAAGGTAGTAAAAGTATTGATTCACCACAAAGGAGTTTTAATTTTATTGTTTTATTCAAAACTCCAGTGTTTGTTTCTTCTTTGATTTAAGAAAAAAAAATCACTAGGATCAATATGTATTTACCTAAAATAATAACTACATGGGACTACCCACAAAAACGATGAAAATTAAAAGTAATAACGGAGATTTGCCAGTCAAATATATATACATATTTTAACATGTCACGGTTTTATTTTAAGTGTGGCTCTGAAGAAGGTATATATTGATAGAAACCATTGCAACTTTATGTTTAATTTTAATGTAAAAAAGAATATACTTCACAGCAATAGGAAAATCATTATTTAGTAAATGATATTGTAGAGATTAATTAGTTAACTCTTTGGAAAAGAAAAAAATGCTTACTGTATACCCAAATACATTTGACCTGACTAATAGGTTTACATTTAAACCATTAACTTTACCTTCAGATTGGTTGGACTATCTATTAGCAGGCAAATATTCATGCTTACCAAAATTAGTAGAGCAAGTTAAATAGAGAAATGATGTGTATGAAGTCACTGAAGAATTGCTAAAGCAATGAGAGCTCCAGGGCCTTAGAATCTAGACTCAAGCACCTCTGAATGTGAGTGGGTCTTTGACAGCTCATTTTGCATGTGGGCATTTGTTAATGTTTGGCAAGAATAAAACTGCATGAGTTGAGACCACCAATGGGGAGGGGAGGCTTGAAACATTTGGTCAATTCATTTCGTCTCCAGGACATTTGCTGAGTACCAAAACTGCATGGAGTTTGAGATTAATAATATAAATAGAAAGCTACTGGAAAGAAGATCAGAGATCTTTGAGGGTGAGACTGAAAATAGTGATTAAGTCATGACAGTGAAGGACAGGGGGATACAGACTAGGAAAGGCTGTTGGCTAAAAACTCCACAGGGCGAGAGTAGACACATTAGGGTGGAAATCTTGCCTTGATTTAGCCCAGTCTCATTATATCGAGATAAACAGATATGATTATTTCCGACCAGGAAGGGAAGAGTGAATGACCCTTGCTAGAGAAAAATAATTTCATCAGGGCAGTCTCTATTTTTTACGTGCTTTTTTCTGGCATTTAATGAAAAAATATCATAAACCTACGATAAAAATTTATTTCCAAGAGCAAAGGGAAAAAAAACCCATAGCAACACTTTTGCAAGTGTTCCAGAAATTGTCTTTAACTGGGAATTTTTTTATTATTATTATTATATTTTAAGTTCTAGGATACGTGTGCACAATGTGCAGGTGTGTTACCTATGTATATGTGCCATGTTGGTGTGCTGCACCCATTAACTCGCCATTTACATTAGGTATATCTCCTAATGCTATGCCTCCCCTCTCCCCCCTCCCCACAATAGGACCCGGTGTGTGATGTTCCCCTTCCTGTGTCCAGGTGATCTCATTGTTCAATTCCCAACTATAAGTGAGAACATGCAGTATTTGGTTTTCTGTTCTTGCGATAGTTTGCTGAGAATGATGGTTTCCAGCTGCACCCATGTCCCTACAAAGAACACAAACTCATCCTTTTTAGGGCTGCATAATATTCCATGGTGTATATGTGCCACATTTTCTTAATCCAGTCTATCACTGATGGACATTTGGGTTGATTCCAAGTCTTCACTATTGTGAATAGTACTGCAATAAACATACATGTGCATGTGTCTTTATAGCAGCATGATTTATAATCCTTCAGGTATATACCCAGTAATGGGATGGCTGAGTCAAATGGTATTTCTAGCTCTAGATCCTTGAGGAATCACCACACTGTTTTCCACAATGGTTGAACTAGTTTACGGTCCCACCAACAGTGTAAAAGTGTTCCTATTTCTCCACATCCTCTCCAGTGCCTGTTGTTTCCTGATTTTTTAATGACTGCCATTCTAACTGGTGTGAGATGGTATCTCATTGTGGTTTTGATTTGCATTTCTCTGATGGTGAGTGATGATGAGCATATTTTCATGTGTCTGTTGGCTGTATGAATGTCTTCTTTTGAGAAGTGTCTGTTCATATCCTTTGCCCACTTTTTGATGGGGTTGTTTGTTTTTTTCTTGGAAATTTGATTGAGTTCTTTATAGGTTCTGGATATTAGTCCTTTGTCAGATGAGTAGATTGCAAAAATGTTCTCCCATCCTGTAGGCTGCCTGTTCACTCTGATGGAAGTTTCTTTTGCTGTGCAGAAGCTCTTTAGTTTAATTAGATCCCATTTGTCAATTTTGGCTTTTGTTGTCATGGCTTTTGGTGTTTTAGACATGAAGTCCTTGCCCATGCCTATGACCTGAATGGTATTACCTAGGTTTTCTTCTAGGGTTTTTATGGTTTTAGGTCTAACATTTAAGCCTCTAATCCATCTTGAATTAATTTTCATATAAGGAGTAAGGAAAGGATCCAGTTTTAGCTTTCTACTTATAGCTAACCAATTTTCCCAGCACTGTTTATTAAATAGGGAATCCTTTCCCCATTTCTTGTTTTTGTCAGGTTTGTCAAAGATCAGATGGCTGTAGTATTATTTCTGTGGTATTATTTCTGAGGGCTCTGTTCTGTTTCTTTGGTCTGTATCTCTGGTTTGGTACCAGTAACATGCTGTTTTGGTTACTGTAGCCTTGTAGTATAGTTTGAAGTCAGGTAGCATGATGCCCCCAGCTTTGTTCTTTTGGCTTAGGATTGTCTTGGCAATGCAGGGTCTTTCTTGGTTCCATATGAACTTGAAAGCAGTTTTTTCCAATTCTGTGAAGAAAGTCATTGGTACCTTAATGGGGATGGCATTGAATCTATAAATTCCCTTGGACGTATGGCCATTTTCACAATATTGATTCTTCCTGTCCATGAACATGGAATGTTCTTCCATTTGTTTGTGTCCTCTTTTATTTCATTGAGCAGTGGTTTGTAGTTCTCCTTGAAGAGATCCTTTACATCCGTTTTAAGTTGGATTCCTAGGTATTTTATTTTCTTTGAAGCTATTGTGAATGGGAGTTCATTCATGATTTGGCTCTCTGTTTGTCTGTTACTGGTGTATAAGAATGCTTGTGATTTTTGCACATTGATTTTGTATCCTGAGACTTTGCTGAAATTGCTTATCAGCTTAAGGAGATTTTGGGCTGAGATAATGGGGTTTTCTAAATATACAATCATGTCATCTGGCAACAGGGATAATTTGACTTCTTCTTTTCCTAACTGAATAACCTTTATTTCTTTCTCTTGCTTGATTGCCCTAGCCAGAACTTCCAACATTATGTTGAATAGGAGTGGTGAGAGAGGGCATCCCTGTCTTGTGCCAGTGTCCAAAGGGAATGCTTCCACTTTTTCCCCATTCAATATGATATTGGCTGTGGGTTTGTCATAAATAGCTTTTATTATTTTGAGATACGTTCCATCAATAGCGAATTTATTGAGAGTTTTTAGCATGAAGGGCTGTTGAATTTTGTCAAAGGCCTTGTCTGCATCTATTGAGATAATCATATGGTTTTGTATTTGGTTCTGTTTATATGCTGGATTACATTTATTGATTTCTGTATGTTGAACCAGCCTTGCATCCCAGGGATGAAGCCCACTCGATCATGGTGTAGAAGCTTTTGGATGTGCTGCCGGATTCGGTTTGCCAGTATTTTATTGAGGATATTTACATCAATGTTCATCAGGGATATTGGTCTAAAATTCTCTTTTTTTGTTGTATCTCTGTCAGGCTTTGGTATCAGATGACGTTGGCCTCATAAAATGAGTTAGGGAAGATTCCCTCTTTTTCTATTGATTGGAAAAGTTTTAGAAGGAATGGTACCCACTCCTCCTTGTACCTCTGGTAGAGTTCGGCTGTGAATCAGTCTGGTCCTGGACTTTTTTGGTTGGTAGGCTATTAATTATTGCCTCAATTTCAGAGCCTGCTATTGGTCTATTCAGGGATTCAACTTATTCCTGGATTAGTCTTGGGAGAGTGTAAGTGTCCAGGAAATTATCAATTTCTTCTAGGTTTTCTAGTTTATTTGCATAGAGGTGTTTGTAGTATTCTCTGATGGTAATTTGTATTTCTGTCGGGTCGGTGGTGATATCCCCTTTATCATTTTTCATTGTGTCTATTTTATTCTTCTCTTTTTTCTTCTTGATTAGTCTTGCTAGCAGTCTATCAATTTTGTTGATCTTTTCAAAAAACCAGCTCCTGGATTCATTGATTTTTTTGGAGGGTTTTTTGTGTCTTTATCTCCTTCAGTTCTGTTCTGATCTTAGTTATTTCTTGCCTACTGCTAGCTTTTGAATGTGTTTGCTCTTGCTTCTCTTGTTCTTATAATTGTGATGTTAAGGTGTCAATTTTTGATCTTTCTTGCTTTCTCTTGTGGGCATTTAGTGCCATAAATTTCCCTCTACACATTACTTTAAATGTGTCCCAGAGATTCTGGTATGTTGTATCGTTGTTCTCATTGGTTTCAAAGAACATCTTTATTTCTGCCTTCATTTTGTTATGTACCCAGTAGTCATTCAGGAGGAGGTTGTTCAGTTTCCATGTAGATGAGCGGTTTTGATTGAGTTTCTTAGTCCTGAGTTCTAGTTTGATTGCACTGTGGTCTGAGAGACAGTTTGTTATAATTTCTGTTCTTGCACATTTGCTGAGGAGTGCTTTATTTCCAACTATGTGGTCAATTTTGGAATAAGTGCGATGTGGTGCTGAGAAGAATGTATATTCTATTGATTTTGGGTGGAGAATTCTGTAGATGTCTCTTAGGTCTGCTTGGTGCAGAGTTGAGTTCAATTCTGTCTCGTTGATCTGTCTAATGTTGACAGTGGGGTGTTAAAGTCTCTCCTTATTATTTTATGGGAGCCTAAGTCTCTTTGTAAGTCTCTAAGGACTTGCTTTATGAATCTGGGTGCTCCTGTATTGGGTGCATATATATTTAGGATAGTTAGCTCTTCCTGTTGAATTGATCCCTTTACCATTATGTAATGGCCTTCTTTTTATCTTTTGATCTTTCATGGTTTAAAGTCTGTTTTATCAGAGACTAGTATTGCAACCCCCGCTTTTTTTTGTTCTCCATTTGCTTGGTAGATCTTCCTCTATCCCTTTATTTTGAGCCTATGTGTGTCTCTGCATGTGAGATGGGTCTCCTGAATACAGCAAACTGATGGGTCTTGACTCTTTATCCAATTTGCCAGTCTGTGTCTTTTAATTGGACCGTTTAGTCCATTTACATTTAAGGTTAATATTGTTATATGTGAACTTGATCCTGTCATTATGGTATTACCTGGTTATTTTGCTCGTTAGTTGATGCAGTTTCTTCCTAGCATTGATGGTCTTTATATTTTGGCATGTTTTTGCAATGGCTGGTACCGGTTGTTCCTTTCCATGTTTAGTGCTTCCTTCAGGATCTCTTGTAGGGCAGGCCTGGTGGTGACAAAATCTCTAAGCATTTGCTTGTCTGTAAAGGATTTTATTTCTCCTTCACTGATGAAACTTAGTTTGGCTGGATATGAAATTCTGGGTTGAAAATTCTTTTCTTTAAGAATGTTGAATATTGGCCCCCACTCTCTTCTGGCTTGGAGAGTTTCTGCCGAGAGATCTGCTGTTAGTCTGATGGGCTTCCCTTTGTGTGTAACCCGACCTTTCTCTCTGGCTGCACTTAATATTTTTTCCTTCATTTCAACTTTGGTGAATCTGACAATTATGTGTCTTGGAGTTGCTCTTCTCGAGGAATATCTTTGTGGCATTCTCTGTATTTCCTGAATTTGAATGTTGGCCTGCCTTCCTAGGTTGGGGAAGTTCTCCTGCATGATATCCTAAAGAGTGTTTTCCAACTTGGTTCCATTTTCCCCATCACTTTCAGGCACACCAATAAGATGTAGATCTGGTCTTTTCACATAATTCCATATTTCTTGGAGGCTTTGTTCATTTCTTTTTCCTTTTTTTTCTCTGCACTTCTCTTCTTGCTTCATTTCATTCATTTGATCTTCAATCATTGATACTCTTTCTTCCATTTGATCGAGTGGGTTACTGAAGCTTGTACATTTGTCACGTATTTCTCATGTCATGATTCTTATCTCTGTCAGTTTGTTTATGGCCTTCTCTGCATTGATTATTCTAGTTATCCATTCTTCCATTCTTCTTTAAGATTTTTAGTTTCTTTGTGCTGGTTACGTAGTTCCTCCTTTAGCTCTGAGAAGTTTGATCTACTGAAGCCTTGTCCTCTCATCTCGTCAAAGTCATTCTCCGTCCAGCTTTGATCCGTTGCTGGCGATGAGCTGCATTCCTTTGGAGGGGGAGATGCACTCTGACTTTTTGAATTTCTAGCTTTTCTGCTCTGCTTTTCCCCATCTTTGTGGTTTTATCTGCCTTTGGTCTTTGATGATGGTGACATACTGATGGGGTTTTGATGTGGGTGTCCTTTCTGTTTGTTAGTTTTCCTTCTAACAGTCAGGACCCACAGCTGTAGGTCTGTTGGAGTTTGCTTGAGGTCCACTCCAGACCCTGTTTGCCTGGGTATCAGCAGCGGAGGCTGCAGGAGATAGAATATTGCTGAACAGGGAATATTGCTGTCTGATTCTTGCTCTGGAAGCTTCGTCTCAGGGTTGTAGCATGCCACGTGAGGTGTGAGGTGTCAGTCTGCACCTAATGGGGGATGTCTCCCAGTTAAGCTACT
Organism: Papio anubis; assembly: GCF_008728515.1. NCBI lineage: Eukaryota > Metazoa > Chordata > Mammalia > Primates > Cercopithecidae > Papio > Papio anubis. The sequence continues at coordinate 121,779,323 of NC_044979.1, forward strand.
TGGGGTCAGGGACCCACTTAAGCAGGCAATCAGGCAGTCTGTCCAGTCTCAGATCTCAACCACCGTGCTGGGAGATCCACCACTCTCTTCAAAGCTGTTCAGACAGGGCCATTTACCTCTGTTGAAGTTTCTTCTGCTTTTTGTTTAGCTATGCCCTGTCTCCGGAGGAGGAGTCTACAGAGGCAGGCTGACCTCCTTGTGCTGTGGTGGGTTCCACCAAATTCTAGCTTCCCAGTGGCTTTGTTTACCTACTTAGGCCTCTGCAATGGTGGACACCCCTCCCCCAGTCTCTCTACCACCTTGCAGTTAGATCTCAGACTGCTGTGCTAGCAATGAAGGAGGCTTTGTGGGCATGGGACCCTCTGGGCCAGGTGTGAGATATAATCTCCTGGTGTGCCATTTGCTAAGACCCTTGGTAAAGTGCAGTATTAGGGTGGGAGTTACCCAATTTTCCAGGTGTTGTCTGTCTCAATTTCCTTTGGCTAGGAAAAGGAATTCCCTTCCCCCTTGTGCTTCCCAGGTGAGGCACTGTCTCACCCTGCTTCTGCTCTTGCTGGTCAGGCTGCACCCATGGACCAGCACCAACTGTCTGACATGCCCCAGTGAGATGAACCCAGTACCTCAGCTGAAAATGCAGAAATCACCCATCTTCTGTGTTGCTCACGCTGGGAGCTGGAGGCTGGAGCTGTTCTTATTCAGCCATCTTGGGTGTGTCCCTCTTGGGAAAAAATTTTTAATAGAAACTATGATTAATAGATTCAAGAAATCAGGCAAAAATCTGTGAAAAATAGATTAAATGGAGTACTCTATCAATAATTGAGAAATCTATTTAATGAAAATGTTCAAATGAAAATTCCAAGACTGATAACGTATTTGAAATTAAAGAATCATTAGATTATTTAGATAGAATGTGGAATACACTAAAAGGCAGTTTGTGTGAAGTGGTATAAAGGTCCATAGAAAATAGTCCAACTCAAGTGAATTACTAAAAATAGAATATACAGAAAAACAATTAAAGCTACGTGGAATTTGTAATAAGTTTCTAAAGTTAACTTAATTGAAGACCCAGATGGAAATGAGAAAAAATGAAGAAGAATAATATTTAAAATGGTAATAATTGAGAATTTTACAAAACTCTTGGAAGACATTTAACTATGAGGAAAACAATCTCTTCATACCAAACAGGATAATTACATAGAAAATTATCTTGGACACATCATAGTAATATTAGTGAAAAACAAAAGACCAAAAAAAGTCATGAAAACATCCAGAGAAATAAAGGCACACCACCTATAATTGAAGGAAATCCTGTGCTATATTTCTTACCAAGAAATGGAACAACAAAACTAAAGCCAAAGACAATGGAATGGCATCTTCAAAGGGTTGAAAGAATTTATCTGCCAACCCATAACTCTATACTCAGAAAAAATATTTCAAAAATAAAAGTGAAATAAAGATATTTCTTTAGGTGACATAGAGAAAGTCTTTTTATTAGACTATAACATGTCAAGAGTGAATTGTCTGATCTCTAAAGTATACCTTAAAATGAAATAATGTATAACCAGCAACATAAGAGAGAGAGAATTCAATTACACAACACACTTGATTAACCAAAGAAAGGGCACAGAGGGAGGGGAAAAAAGCAGGAAGTCTGATAGAAAACAAAAACATAATGAAAATAATAAACTTGTCCAAATATAGGTAATTGCCAGATTGTTATGATCTGGCAAGGATAGAATTATAGGATCCCCTGTAAACCTTTGCTATCTTAAGTGGGCATGGTAATACAGTTCTTTTTTCCTGGGATGATATCAGAGGAGTCTACAGGGTAAATAGTCGGATTTTAACCACTTCCCAGGAGAAATGATACACCCACTTTGATGTCAGTGGAGGCCAAAAGGAAACCCTTGTGATGCACTCACTACCTCTGGCAGTAATGAAGTGGCATCACTCCTCATTCTCCTGGTGGAGTGGTATCAGAGGAAGCCAGCTAAAACCGATGGTTTAAACAAGGTCCAGAATCTCCTACCATAATATCCCAATCTCCAGGTTTTAATTTGAAAAAAATCATTCATCATACCAAGAAACACGAAGATATAAAGTTAAGTGATGAAAAGATGATCGATAAATGCCAACTGAGTTGACAGAGATGTTAGAATTATATCGGATAATTCTAACATTTTATATTAGCCATTACAAAATGCTTCAACAAATTAATACAAACATGCTTGTAATAAATGCAAAAATGGACAACACCAGTTAAGACAGAAAGCTCAACAACAACAAAAACTATAAGGAGGAACCCATCAGAACCTTTAGAACTGAAAAATATAATAAATAAAAATATATAGATAAACTCAAAACAAAATTTAGATGTAAAGGAAAGAATCTGTAAACCTGAGAATAAAACAATGGAAAAAATCCAGTCTGAATGGCAGAGAGAAAACAGACTGGAATACAATGATGAACAGAGCATCAGGAAACTACATAACTATAAAGCATATTTAACATTTGTTGCATTCTAGTGAAGAAAGAAGAAGAGAAAGAATGTGGAGCTGAAAAAGTACTTAGAAAAATAGTGGCTGAAATTTTTCAAAATTTGGTAAAAGACATAATTCAAGAAGCAAGGAAAACTATGAAATGATATATAATATTTAATCTTCTGGAAACCAAAGACAAGAACATTTTTTTGAGAGCAGTGAGAGAAAGACAAAAAAACACCACACCTTGTGAATAACAAATAATTAGAATGACGGCAGAATTCCCATTAGAAACCACAGAAGCCAGAAGGAAGTTGCACAGTATTTTTCAAGCGTTGAGAGAAAAGCATGGTCAACTCAGTATCCTATATCCACTAAAAATAGCCTTCAGAAATGAAGGGAAAAATCAAGACATACTCAGGTAAAAAGTGGATAAGAGAATTTCTCACCAGCAGACTTAGTTTACTAGAATGGCTGAAGGAAGTTCTCAAAACAGAAAGAAAATGATAAAACAAGTAACCCTAAAGGTCTGGACAAAGAAAGAATGTGGTTGGATAAACTAATCTAATAGACTGTCTCCTTTTCCTCTTGAGTTTTCTAAATAATGTGTGATATTGCAGCAAAAGTTATAACCTCTGATACATGAAATATGCCACATAATATATGTGTAAAAATGTGAGACAATGCCATTGTAAACTGGGGAAGCTAAGGGGGTGTAAAATGAGGGATGATTTCTGTATTCACTCAAATGTATAAAGTATCCTTTGGGAGACTGAAGTGGGAGGACCACTTGAGGCCAGCCTGGGCAACATAGTGAGATCCTTATCACTATAAAAAATTATTTAAAAAAAAAATTTAAAATTTTAACACATGTAGACTGTGGTAAGTTATGTATGTATAATGAAATAGCTAGAGCCATCACTAAAAAACCTGCATAAAGAGATACACTGAGAAATACTATTCATAAATCAAAATTAAATTCTAAAAAAGTTTTAAGCAACTAACTAAGGAGGATAAAAGCAGAAAAAAATAAAAAGCAGATAGGAAAAACAGAAAACAAAGAAGTAAATGGCAGACATAAGCCCTTATCTATCAGTGACTACTGACATTATGATAACAAAGATTATAAAATATAAATGGCCTAAATGTACCAATTGAAAGACATTAATTGCACTGGATTATAAATCATGACCTAACTATATACTATCTATAAGAAATTCACCTCAAATACAATGCTATATGCAGACTGAAAGTAAAATGATGGAAACGTGTATTATGCAAACATTAACCAAAATAAAGCAAGGGTGACAATAATAATATCAAGTACAGCAGAGATATCCAAAGCAAATAAAATTACCATTAGCAGAGAGAGATACTATATAATGGGTCAATTATACAAAAATATATAAATAGGGATCAAATTATATAAAAGTCTGATTCATCAAGAAGTTTTAATAATCCTAAATGTGCATGTGACTAAGAACAGGGCTTAAAACACACAAAGCAAAATCTGATAAAACTGCAAGGAGAAATGACAAATCCACAATCGTTGTTGAAAACTTTGGCAACTTTCCCCCAATCGTTGATAAAACAACTGGAAAGAAATTACCAAATATTGCCGGGCGCTGTGGCTCACGCCTGTAAGCCCAGCACTTTGGGAGGCTAAGGCGGGCGGATCACAAGGTCAGGAGATCGAGACCATCCTGGCTAACATAGTGAAACCCCGTCTCTACTAAAAATACAAAAAAATTGGCTGGACGTGGTGGGGGGCGCCTGTAGTCCCAGCTACTCAGGAGGCTGAGACAGGAGAATGGCGTGAACCCAGGAGGTGGAGCTTGCAGTGAGCCGAGATCGCGGCATTGCCCTCCAGGCTGGGGAACAGAGCAAGACTCCATCTCAAAAACAAACAAACAAACAAACAAAAAGAAATTACCAAATATGCATAAGAACTCAATGACATTATCTCAACAAGAGTATCTAATTGACACTTACAAGACACTCTGCCCAATAATAGTAAAATACACAGTCTTTTCAAGAGTTCACAAAACATAAGCCAAGTTACACTATATTGTGAGCCATAAAACACACTTCAACAAATTTAAAATAATTGAGATCATACAGATTGTTTCCTAATCACAATAGAACTGAATTAGACATCAGTTACTTTGAGATTGGGAAAATTTCCAAACACTTGGAAACTCAGGAACAAACAAATAATCCACAGTTTAAAAAGGAAATCTGGAAGCAACTGTCAAAAACTGTGAAGAGTTTGAGATACCACCCTACTTAAAAAGCTCACAGAAGTGTTTTGCTCTTTCATGGATACTAACAGAAAAGGAATAAACAAGAGTGTCAGACAAGGACAGATTCTCTCAGCATGGCAAACACTGTGATCATCTTGGATGTATTCATTCCCTTTGTCCTCTAAGTCCCATAGGATGATGCAGCAGCCCAGGTTGATGCTGTGCATGATGCAGGTGTAGATCACAGCTAAGTAGCCCTAAGATTAGAGAACTTGAATATTTTGCAGTGGTTGAAAGCAAACTTCCCCCTTGTCTTGGAGGGAGGCATTATCTTTATTAGACTAGAGAGCAAACAGACCTCTGGAGCAATATGATCTCTAGATTTTATGGCTGTTCACTATTTAAATATACTTGAATACCTAGTCTAGAACAAAAGGGCAATTAATAGCTTACTTACACGATGTGTAGGAATATAAGAGATCCAAGGCAAATTTTAGCTAAGAGAGGAAACATCACCTCTTACACAAAACATTGCACTAGATGTTTTAGTGACCACAAAGGGTTAAACAAATGACTTAATCTTTGCATAAGAAAGCAAAATTATTAGGGCATGACATGATTGTGAACGTATAGAATCTGATGAATACATATTAGAATTAATGAGTAAATTTAGCAAGATGGCTGGATTTAAAGTCAATGTGCCAAAATCCATTTTATTTTTATATTCTCGTTAACCATTAAATAGAAATGAAGCTGAAAATATACTTCTACAATGATTAAACTAATTTACACTCCCACCAACAGTGTAAAAGCGTTTAAATGCTATTTAAAATAGCATTGAAAAGAGAGAATATCTAAGGACAAATCTGATAAAATATCTGAAAGTCCTGCATAATAAAAATGACAAATAAAAACAACACACAACACAATAGTGGGAAATATAAAAAGAACAACATATACCATGATTATAGTTTGGAAAACTTAGTATTGCAAAATTGTCAGTTTTACCCATATAGATTTAAAGAATCAACATAGTTCCAATAAAAACCCGTGTGTGTGTGTGTGTGTGTGTGTGTGTGAACTGTAAAATATATATGAAGTTTCTAATGCTCAAGATAGCTAAGGAAACTTGGAAAAGAAAAACAAAGACAGAGAATTTACTGTAGCAGATATCACGACTTGTTACTAGACTACAGTAATTAGGATAATTTAGCTTTGTTGTAAACATAAACCCACCGCAGTAAAAAAGAAAAGAACATTCATATACTGTAATTACGACAAAGGCATCCCTGAAGTTACAGTAAGCGGGGAAAGAAGATATTTTCATTGAAAGTTGAGTTTATTGAATATGAAAAAATGAACCTTAACCTTTAGCTCACAATATAAACAAAAACCAATTTTAGGTTTATTGTGGCTTGTAAAATAGTACGATTGTAATAAGAAAACATAGAAGAAAATTTTCCTGAATTTATGGTAGCAAAATGTTTCTGAAACAAGAACACAAATATGTTGATCGAAAGAAAATAATAAGTTGAATTGCCTTAAAATTAAGAACTTCTGTTCAGCAAAAGACACCTGGGGGGATGAAAAAGGTAAGGGCAGACCCCTTATGCACTTATTATTCCCATAAGGATACCTGAGGCAGTGTTGACTTCCCTCAGATTTCTTTAAAAACACGACAACGGTTATTTGTTAGCAGCAGGATAACCAGGGGGAATCTTAACCCAAAATATTTTAGCAAGATATACTTCTTGGTCTAGAGTGTTGTTGTAAAGAAACCTAAATTTGTGGATCTAAGAATTACATGTGGGTGGACGTAGTCATGTCAACTCTCCTGTTTCCTTGCTTCCTCTGAGCTAGTGTGCACCACACAAATTGTTAGTGCTCTTTTGTTAGAATAACCAGAACTAGTTCATTGGTTCTATAAAAATGCACAATAAAATGTGCCTTTAAAAATAAAAGGGGCAATTAGGAAAAGGCAGTGAGCCTCTGTTAGAGAGGGTTGCTACAGCTGCATGTGCTTTTTACTTGAATCCAGGAAACCATTAAGTGATTTTTGTTAGGTGTTAGGTGAGATGTCTGATCTGTATGAATCTTTTTTGGCCATTCAACCCTTTGGATAATGTACACCACTAACAGAGTATGAAACAGAGCGAGAGGAGATATTTGTAATACATATACCTGAAAAGTACTAGTATCCAAAATATATGAGGTATAGAAAGTATGGCTACAAATCAATTTTTAAAAGTCCATTAGCCCAATTTAAAAAGTGGGAAAATGGTATTTCTAGCTCTAGATCCTTGAGGAATCACCACACTGTCTTCTACAATGATTAAACTAATTTACACTCCCACCAACAGTGTAAAAGCGTTCCTATTTCTCCACATTCTTGCCTGCATCTGTTGTTTCCTGACTTTTTAATGATCACCATTCTAACTGGCATGAGATGTTATCTCATTGTGCTTTTGATTTGCATTTCTCTAACGACCAGTGATGATGAGCTTTTTCTTTTCATATGTTTGTTGGCTGCATAAATGTCTTCTTTTGAAAAGTGTCTGTTCATACCGTTTGCCCTCTTTTTGATGGGGTTGCAAATAATTATAAATCATTCTACTATAAAGACAAATGCACAAGACTTGGAACTAACCCAAATATCCATCAATTATAGACTGGATAAAGAAAATGTGGCACATATACAGCATGGAATACTATGCAGCCATAAAAAACAATGAGTTCAGGCCCTTTGCAAGGACATGGATGAAACTGGAAACCATCATCCTCAGCAAACTAACACAGGAACAGAAAAATCAAATATCACATGTTCTCATTCATAAGTGGGAGTTGAACAGTGAGAACATATGGACACAGGGAAGGAAGATCATACACTGGGGCCTGTCTGAGGGTGGGAGAAAAGAGGAGGGAGAGCATTAGGACAAACACCTAATGCATGCGGGACTTAAAATGTAGATGATGGGTTGATAGGTGCAGCAAACCACCATGGCACATGTATATGCATGTAACAAACCTGCACATTCTGCACATATATCCCAGAACTTAAAGAAAAAAATTTTAACAAAACAAGGAAAAAAGAAGTGGAAAAAGAGACCAAAAAGTCCCTTCATAGAGGAGGGTATCCCAGTCACCAATATGTGCATGTGATGTTGCTGAACTTCACTAGTTAACTGGGAAGTACGTATTGAAATCATAATGCAATAATCCTAAAAGACACCAACATGCAAATGAAATAGAGGACAAAACAACCACTTACCAGAAAAGATGTGGAACAACTGGGGTGCTCATATGTTGCTGGAGGGGATATAATTTGATACATTCACTTCGATAAATTGTCCAATATTATCTAGTAAAGCAGAACATAAGCCTGCTCTATGTGACAGAAATTCAGCCTTAGTTACATAACCCACAGAATTCCAGCTTGTGTTCATCCAAAGACATACTAGGATGTTCCTGCAAAACTGTTTTTTATTGCCAAAAATTGCAAACAACCCTGAGTATCCGTATCAACATGGTTGAAGAGGATTATCACAAATATGATATTGAGCAAAATAATTCAGAGAATTCTGGCTGAAAACATACTGTATGATGCCTTTACTACAAATTTTAAAAAGAAGCAAACTTACCTTATGATGTTATACATGAGGATGGTGGCTGCCATTTTGGGAGGGGTGAGAAATGATTGGAGAGAGACACGTGGGGCTTCCAGTGTTTGATCACAATTCCTTTCTTGATGTCAGTGCTGGCTGCTCAGGTGTTAAACATGCGATAGCCCATCAGGCTATCTGCTTATGGTTGACACAATTATGTACACAGGCTCTATATAAATTAAATTTCTATTCAGTTTTTAACAAAAGAAAATCCTCAATTGTTGTGAAATAATAGAGTAAATTTATAGCACAAATAAAGTGTAAGTCACTATTAGAACTTAATTTCAGGAAATACCTTTTAAAACCTTCAACTACAGAAAAAAATAAAACATGAATTTGATGTATAAAAATACAAAATTACCAAAAGAAGTAAAACCATGGGAAAAGTATGTTTTATAAGGCAGGGAAATAGTTGATCCCCTCATAATATTAAGAAGTATTTGATGGCCTGGTGCGTTGACTCATGCCTGTCATGCTAGCACTTTGGGAGGCCGAGTTGGGTGATGACCTGAGGTCAGGAGTTCATGACCAACCTGGCCAACATGGCAAAACCCTGTCTACACAACATACAGAAATTAGTCGGGCATGGCGGTGCATGTCTATAATCCCAGCTACTCTGCACTCCAGTCTGGGTGACACAGTGAGATGCAATCTAAAAAAAAGAATGATGTAATAATTTAAACAATAAATGCCTAAGCGTTTTAATCTAATTGCCATTGTTTTGCATATATGTGTATGTGCATAAACACATGTATGTATGTGCACATACATGCAAATGTGTCTATACATGTGTGTGTATAAGTGTATGTGTATACACATATATAATAGTAATCATAAAGCAGAATATCTCAGAGTGCCAATGAGTATATATAAATAGTTATAATTTCCCTTATGCAAAACAGTAATATTAAGTCAATAAATTTGCTAGATTATATATTCTTCGAGCCAAAATTTTACTTATAGGAGTGAATCCTAAGGAAAAAGCAAAGAAAGAACACAAAAAATGTAGCCACCAAGATATTTTTTTCAATATGATATTCGTGGAAATCATTAACCTTTCAAAAGTATGAGATTGGTGAAATAGTGAAACTGTTCCATATTTTAGAGTATTTGACAGCTATTAAAGTAATTGTATGGAAAATCATTAATAAAAATAAAGCTTTAATGAGAATAATTATATATAATTATGGTAATATATTTCTAGTAATAAAGACAGTAATAGATTAAGGTACATATAATTATGGATATACATAAAATATTAGCAATTTTGGGGGTTTGTAGAATTATGGATTTGTATATGCTTAATGTTTTGGAGTAAATATAACTTACTTTTACATTCAGAAAAATGAACAAAATAATAAAAATAGCATTTGTTGCAAATATAAGACATTAACATATTAATAATACCAAATGTAACATACCTTAATATTCCTCATGCTCAAAATTCTTTCAATTTGGTAAGAAACATGTTAAAACTATGATTTGATATTGAGTAAAGGATGAGAATCATAAAGCTGTAAATAGAAAAATACAAAAATATTTCCATGAATAATAAAATGTGCATTCAGAAAACAATTAGAAATAACTTTGGATTATAAAATGTATTTTGAATAAAAATAATAAATTATGACAAGGTTGCATGATATAAGCATTCCCACACTGGTGGGAAAAAAAACAGCTAAATATGCAGTATCTTAAAAAATTAACAACATGTATCAAGATCCTTAAAGATCTTCTTTCATATTTAACTGATAATCTCACTTTTAAGAATTCTTGCTAGTGATTAAAAATGCCAAATGAACTGATATGCAAAGGTATTTCTTACTGTAGTACTTTTAATAGCACAAGTAATTTAAGCCCAAATGTATTCCCAAATTATAATTATTAAATGCTTAATTGCAGCCCCCCTTAATAAACCTGGAGACTATATTTTAATGTGATTCTTCTCTATCCTATGTGATGATACAAGAAAAAACTACATTGTTTTATAGAGTACTCGAAGTAAGTAAAGATTTTTTAAAATCTCAGTTATGCAAACACCATACATGCACACAGAAGAAGAAAATAAAAATGTTGTTAATTCTCATTGTGGAACACAAATAAACATATTTTTCCCTACGGTTTTCTCGATTGTTTTATTTATTAAATATTCTCATTACATTGAAAATTCAATACTTTGATACACAAATACATTTTCAAGTTTAAAAAATACACCCTGTAAATATTTTTCTTTAAAATGCATGCTATCAGCTGGGCGCGGTGGCTCATGCCTGTAATCCCAGCACTTTGGGAGGCCAAGGTGGGCAGATCACTTGATCCTAGGAGTTCGAGACCAGCCTGGGCAACATGATGAAAACCCATCTCTACTAAAAATACGAAAACATTAACTGGGCATGATGGTGCCCACCAGTGTTCCCAGTTACTCGGGAGACTTAGGCATGAGAATTGCTTGAACCTGGCAGTGAGCAGAGATCATGCCACTGCACTCCAGCCTGGGTGACAGAGCAAGACTCTATCTCAAAGAAAAGAAAAGAAATAAAAACCATATTATTTATTTACTTTGAACCAAGACACAACCTGCATAGTTAGACACATAAGGTGTTTGGTATGTTTTCTCAATGTTGAAATGGAATGAGCTCATTGAACGTAGACACTATTCTTATGAAGAATAACTGTCTTAGTAGACATGTCCTTTAAAAATATATGGAGAAACTATACTTTAATATAGTAATACTCTAAGAATTATTGAACAATTACTAACTTAATTATAATGTGATGTTGTTTTGGTACTATGCACCATTTTTTCTGGACTGCTAACATTTTGGCTCTGGATTCTAGACAATGAACTATAAAAGCACTTATTTTTAGAGTGGAGATTCTCTTTTGCTTGAATCTGGATGTGTTATAATAATACGTAGTTAGTACAGTGATAAAATTTGTAACGCTCACATTTTTAATGAAACAACCAGGTGAAAGATTCAACAATAAACTTAAAAGCATATTAAGTGTGTAATACCAACATCTTCAAACAATTCATACTTGAAAATAAAGTTATTTTATGTTGCTGATTTGGTCATTGACTCATGAATTTTGTATTTTGCCCTCATTAAAGACAGCCAGAAATCATTAAAAAGTCAGGAAACAACAGGTGCTGGAGAGGATGTGGAGAAATACGAACACTTTTACACTGTTGGTGGGATTGTAAACTAGTTCAACCATTGTGGAAGACAGTGTGGTGATTCCTCAAGGATCTAGAACTAGAAATACCATTTGACCCAGCCATCTCATTACTGGGTATACACCTAAAGTATTATAAATCATGCTGCTATAAAGACACATGCACATGTATGTTTATTGAGGCACTATTCACAATAGCAAAGACTTGGAATCAACCCAAATGTCAATCAGTGACAGACTGGATTAAGAAAATGTGGCACATATACATCATGGAATATTATGCAGCCATAAAAAAGGATGAGTTTGTGTCCTTTGTAGGGAGAGCTGGAAACCATTATTCTCAGCAAACTATCACAAGAACAGAAAACCAAATGCCACACAATGAGATCACTTGGACACAGGAAGGGGAACATCACACACCGGGGCCTATTGTGGGGAGTGGGGAGAGGGGAGGGATAGCATTAGGAGATATACCTAATGCAAATGACAAGTTAATGGGTGCAGCACACCAACATGGCACATGTATACATATGTAACACACCTGCACGTTGTGCACATGTACCCTAGAACTTAAAGTATAATAAAAAAAAAAAAGAAAGAAAAGAGACATCAAACAAAGCTAAATGTATCTTAGCAGATACTTGTAATTTCAAGACATTTGTTATCAATGCACATGTTTATAAAATACACTCTGTAATGATACAATGTAAAGGGGTGGATTGCACCTTTTGGAAAAGAGTCTAAAATGCAATTTGAACATGCTCTTAAAATTAAAAATTCTGAGTGAATTAAAAAAAAAAAAACAACACCTACTTCTAATATCTTGGAATCACTCTTTGTTGCATGATATTTTCGCAGCATTTCCAACCAGGAAAGTATAATCACATTCAAAGTTATCTTGCTCAGCTGGATCTATTCATTGCAAAGACACATTCAGCATTTTCTTAGAACTGATCTTGTCTGTAAGCAAAACTACACCTCATGGTGAACTAAAGCAAAACACAACAACACATAATTTCATCCAGAAGAGAGAAGAATGCTAACCTTCTTGTCTCGAACTATTCATACGTTCTATGACTAAGAGAGCTAAACCATCTGTCATGGGAACACCTACAAAAATGATTTTTTTTTTTTTTTCTGTGTACAAAAGGCTTAGCCTGTTCCATGGTATGGCAGAATGAAAAAGCCTTCATTTTATTTGCTTTTTGAACATTAGAATGATTAAGGGATGGGTTATTTAGAAGTGTGTTTTTTAACTTCCAAGTATTTGAATATTTTCCAGATATATTTTCTGTTACTGGTGTAACTTCACTGTGGTCAGAAAAATATTCTATAGGAAAATATTCTGTAGGAATATACAAGTTTACAGTTTTTAAAGTTTTATTTTTTAAGTTGAGATCGATCTTGGTGAATGTTCATGAAAACAACGTATATCCCACTGTCATTGAGAAGAGCGTTAGTTGATAGTGTTATTCACATTTCTGTTATTCTCAGTAATTATCTATCAAGTTTTTCTGCTGATTACAAGAAAGAGGTGTTGAAATCTCTGACTTTAACTATGGATTGGCCTACTTAGCTTTTCAGTTCTATAATTTTGTATTTCATGTATTTTGAAATACAAGCCCTATTGTTATGTGTTATACATTTAAGATTGTTAGATCTTCTTGATAAATTAGTGCTTTTATCATGATGGGTATTTACTATCATTGGTGTATTTCATGTTCTAAAGTCCAGCCACGTCACCTTTTTTTTGGTTAGTGTTAGCATAACCTTTTCAATGATATAGCTTTTAAGACTTTTAACATTTTAGAGAAAATGTCTTATAATTGCGTATAGTTTGGTCTTTCTTTTATACTTAATATAAAAAATCTGTCATTTAATGGGTGAGCTTATACCATTTATATTTAAGATAATTATTGATATGATTGTACTTAAATTTACCATCTTGCTGCTTTTTCATTTTGTTTTGTTTTTATAAATTCTGTTCTCTTTTTTTCTGCCTGCTTTTGGATTGTTTTTTTATGATTCAATTGTTTCTCTATTACAGCTTATTAGCTACAAATCTTTTTTCCATTTTTTTTAGTCTTACCTTAGGGCTTACAATATAAATCTTTAATTTATCACCATCCAATTTCAAAATACTTATACCGTATGTATAAGAATTTCATAATAGTGCCCTTTCAATTACTCCCTCCCAAACTTTGTGCCAGTGCTGTCATATGTGTTAAAATATATCTTATTAACTACTCAAGACATTGTTACTATTCTTTACTAAATGTTAATTATCTTTTAAATAAGTGAAAAATAAAAAAAATATGCACTTTAAAATTACATTCTGTTTGCCATTTGAAGCTATTCATTCCTTTGTATAAATCTAAATTTTTATGTCTGGTATTGTTTCTTGTAACTAAAGAAATTCCTTTAATATTTCTTTAAGTTCGGATCTCCAGGCAATGAATACTCTTAGATATTTTCAGGGGAAATATGTTATTTTACCTTCATTTTTGAAAAATATTTTCACAGAACATAGAATTCCAGGGTTTCAGATTTTGTTTTCGGTACTGTCAAAAGGCTGCTCTGCTGTTTTTGCTTTATATAATTTTTATTAGAAGTATGATGTATTCCTTAACTTTGTTCTATATATAATGTGTCTTTTTTCTCTGTCTTCAAACATTTCTCTTTATCTTTGCATTGTAGCTCTTTGAATATTACATATTTAGGCTTTTTACCTCCTTGGGGTTCTCTAAAATTATTGGATCTGTGATTTGATTTCATCATTATTTCTGAAAATTCTCAATCATTGTCTCTGCTATGGCTTCCCTCTTTCTTCCCTCTGGTATTCCAAATATAGTGGCCCTTTTTTTTTTATCGTCCACCACTCGTAAGTGCATCTTTTAAAAAAATTCTCACTTTTCTTTTTGTGTTTCAGTTTGGATAATTTCTATTGTCCTATCTTCAATTTTACTTATTTTTTCCTCAACTATTTTGTGTCTACTAATAATCTCATAAAAGGAATTCTTCTGACACTACTTTTTTTCTAGTGCTTCCATTATATGATTTTTATAGTTTTTAAATATCTGTTCAAATTCCCCATTTAAATGCATGTTTTCTAATATTATTACTAGATATTTATTTCTGGATGATCTTTGAATCTGGTTGTTTGGATTATCTTTTCTCTTGGCAATGGAACGTTTTTGCTTGCATTGTTTTCTTTTTGTGTGTGTGTGTCTTAATGTTTGACTCTGAATGCCAGGCACCACGCTGATAGGAAAGGTGCACACAGTAGTTTTACTAGGAAATGGGCACATCGTTCTTCTGTTCAAAACAGTAGTGTGTGCCTCTGTGTGTGTGTGTGTGTGTGTGTGTGTGTATGTCGGCAGTTTTTGAGATGGGTTTAGGATCTGTTAGTAGAGTGAGGACTTTGGGACCAGAGGGGTTTTAACAACTTTTTGCAATTTCACCTTTTAGCTTGTTTATATGCTTATGACAAAGAAGGCACTCCACTCTTTCCCTGATCCCAGAAGTAGACTGTTGTTACTTTTTTTCTTTTTATTAAATAAACTTTATTTTTCAGAGAAGTTTTAGGTCTACAAAAAATTGAACAGAAAGCATAGAGAGTTCCCATATACTCTAATGTGTATGTGCACACACACCCACGCTCCACATACACATACTACAACTACACACAGTTTCTCTATTATTAGAATCAGTTCTGTTTATTTGTTACAATGGATGGGCAAATATTGATACATTAGTTCATTCTCTGTGTGGTACTTTCTGTGGGTTTTAACAAATGTATAGTGACAGATCTCTGGCACTACAGGTTGGTAACAGTTGCCCTGTTCTAAGAATCCTCCATGCTCCTCCTAGTCATCCCTCCCTCCCTCCCTCCCTCCAGATGCTTGGCAACTGCTGACATTTTTACCGTCTCCATAGTTGTGCCTTTTCTAGAATGTCATATATTTGGAATCATACTGTATATAGTCTTTTTGCATTTGCTTCTTTGGCTTAGCAATATGCTTTTAAGATTCTTCCATGTCTTTTCATAGCTTAGTAGCTGATTTCTTTTCATTGCTGGGACTACTCCCTTGTATGGACATCCCACAGTTTGTTCATCTATTCACCTATTGAAGTACGTCTTGATTGCTCAAACAGACTTTATAATTCTCAAGCTCCTCCACACTGAGTCTGCAGAAATTCATGAATTGCAGTCTAAGTGTTCTGACAGGTGCCAGCAGTCTGCTTCTGTTCAGGAACTTCTGTTCCCGCTAAGTGTGGTTCTCTGTTCACCTGTTTCCCCAATACTGAGAGCAGATGTTTTTCCTGTGACCTCAGTTCTCTGAAGGATATAGGAGATGATGATTTTCTGCTTGTTCAGCTTTTCGCTTCTCTTGTTGTGAGGATGGGAGTGACAATCTCCAAATTCTTTACGTGTCAGACTGGAAATGATACATCTGCTGCTGACTTTTAGTCACTGCTTAATAGCCTCATAGTGAAAGGCAGGGGGCTTCTGGATTGTCTTAGCCCACCTGCAGGTTTTGTTACTTTTAGTGTGACTGCTCCTTGAAGGTGAGTCTTCTTCTTCATTTCTCCCCGTCTTCTCTGTGGTAAACAGGCATTGCCAAATATTTGGGGCTGGTCTTTTGTGGGAGAGAGTTTCCTGCTTCTCCCTTACTGGTATGAAAGCTCGAATGGGACTGGTATAGGTGCTGGATCACAGAAGTATTTCTGTTCCTCCTCTAAGGGTGGGAGGACTTTCCATTTTGCCATCTCCCATCAGTGATGGATGTTTACATGACAAATTTGTCTCTTCTCCGCTCTGCTTAATTTGTTGGTTTGTTCTATATGAGAAAGGGCAGCCGGAATAGGGAGGGTGTCATACGTTTCCAACAATGGTGACTGATCCTTGCAGTAGACTTTCTGTGGACCCCACCTCTGCCCCTATTCTTCTTGTGATCATCCAGCTGAGGACCAATGGAAAAGAGCCTGTGAATGCACATGAGCTCCCTTTGTGTCTGGGTTCCCTGGAGTTTCTTAACTGTCATTCTAGCAGACAGACAGTCTTCAACAACTCTTTCAAATGTTAGCTGCTTTCTTTTCACCCATATATATGGCAACCATTCCTCACTCCCGCACTGTGTCTCCAGTTTTTCACACCGTGATCCTTCCTCTCCTGGGGTTTTAGGCTGCTCGATTGCCTGCTCTCTGCTAGCTTCAGAGTATGTTATGATTTGCAGGATATCGGGCAACTAAAAAGGTGCTAATATTGTAGCTACTCTTTCCACTTTCCTAGGCAGAAGTGGAATCAGAGGCTATTTTTAATCATCTAAATTGGGTTTTAATTATGGTAGCCTCACCAGCGAGATGTGTTCAGTCAACTCTTCAGAGCTTATTCATTCCAACAACATGAGGAGGGTGATAAGTGTATTTTATTTCTTTATCTTCATAACAAAATGTTGAAAAAAAAGGGATGGTATAACTTACAAAAATAACTACAGTTTGCTATGAGACTAAGAAATTGACAGAAATTCATGGTAAAGGATAATAAGGTGAAGAATATCATAAGGCCTTATATAATTGGTATAGATGGAAGAGCAAATAAAATATGTCCCCAAGAGAAGAATAAACCATTTTCTCAGGAAAGGAACACAGAAATTTGAAGGAAATTACTCCCTTGAGTCCTCATAAAGAGGCACAGTGTGACATAGTAGATAACAACCAAAACAGCATCCCCCAAATAAATACGTTTTATGGTGTTATGTGTTTCTTACTTGTTCTACGGAAGTTGAGGGCATGATGCCAAACCCCAATTCAGTAAAAGTACTATATAAAAGAAGCAAAAAACCCCTACAAAAACAACAAACAAATCCACATAGGCATTCTTCTCTTGAGTTTTGAATAAGGTCTAGAATGTGAACAGGCAAGGTTGTTGAATGGACTGTGCAGCTTTTAAGCAACCCTCTAACCCTCTATAGATATTAGTTTCATAACTGAGATATTAGCTAATGTTTAGGAGAAGTATGTATCCCATAAACACATATATTATACTATGTATATCAAAAAATCCAGAACAGAGTACAGATTATTCTATGATTGTAATTGGGAAAAATACACAGTTACATAGGCTCTTGAGAGCTAAAGCACTCTAAATAATTATGAAGCCTGAACATACGGTCCTCCCAAGCTTGCTTTATTAGGAGATACTGAAGAAACATGTGTGAAGAGTCAAGATTCCCCTGCTACATGGGAACCTGAGGGTTTAAGGCCCTAAGGGGTGATTCTACGAACCTTACACGAGTGTCGTGTAAAACCCAGGCCATAGCGTATTTTAAATTTTTCATTAAATCTGAAAATTGGTATATTTTTATTCAGTTTGCAGATATGACCCTCTGTACTAGATTCTCCTTTATAAGTGCAATAATCTGTATTTATTTCTCTTCTATGTGGTTTTCTGCAATCACTCTAACAGAACTTGAAGCCTCTGTATGAGACAGAGGGTGTCATTATTTTAAAAGTACCTAAACCTATGTCTGACAGAAATGACTTCCCTAGATGAAGTGGGAAAACAGAACTTTGTCTATTATACGTTTATAATAATCAACCCTTTGGTTGAGATATGGCACGGAAATTAAACATACTTTGGACCTTGTATTTTTAGTGATAAATGAAGTTACAGTTAGCAAAGCTAAAAGGATAACATCAGTTTATACTCTCATTTTTACTGTGAGAAATCATTATTTTTTGATAAGGAACTAATACAACCACACAGACCACTTTAGGTGATATTTGGAAAGTTGACGCCTATGTTTAAGGTATCGATGGTAAACACTTCAGTCTTTTTGTTAAAAGCAGAAAACGCACCTTAAAGGAATAAAATTAAAACTCTGTCCAATGGAAACAATTTCTTTTCCTTATTATTTCTCATCTACCTCTAAGGGGCACAGTAAGATAATTAAGTATTAGGATGGGCCAAAATAACAGAAATGTTATTTTTTGAAATGTCAAATTTCACTTTAAACACTATAACTTATTTTACTTTTAGGTAGAGAAAAACTTCACGTTGACACAATTAAGTCATCTATATGATAAAGAAAAAGTCCATGTGGAAGAAACAAGTAGAAATTAGCATATTTCTGCCATTGGCTACACATTTGAAACGGAAGCATTCTGTCAAATTTCAGAATAAGTGAGTGTCCAATGCCAACAAATCAGTATTTGACATGAAATAGGGTTGATAAGTAAGTATTAGAGATGCTCATTTTTATTAATTAGACAGTGCTCTGACAAGATTTCATCCAGCTGACAGCAGGTTAGAATTTCAGTTCCTATGTTTTCTAATGCTAACTGTGCCTCAGACACTACGGATAGGCCTGGGAAACCCTCAAATCATTTGGCAAATTTTTAACAATATTCTGTAAAATAGGAAAATCAATCGTGTCTGACCTCACAGCAGCAGCCTGAAGAAGAATGACCTCAGTGCTAAAGAAAACTGTATTATTGGCGATGCTGATAATTTTAATAGAATACCACTATGTCTTAAGAAAATACAGATTGTGACAGTTCTCAAGGCTCAGAATAAATCTAAATGAGGATTTTCTCACATGGAAGAAATGAGAAAATATGTCATAATGTTTTTGAGTATTTCAGGGGAAGCTGCCAAGAAGAATCCTGGTATGAACACTGGAACACGAAGTCAGAGACCAACGTTGAAGGCCAATAGGGTTCCAAATATTTATGGTTTTTTGTTTCTTTTTGTTCCTTTCCACTTCTTGAATGTTTCATTAAGATTATCTTTCTTCTGCCAAAAAAACACCTTTACTATATCCCTTAGACCAGATATGTGGGCCACACATTTTTTCTTATTATTTTTTTGGTCTTAATTTTTTTTTCTTCTATCCTTATTCTGGAAATATATTTGTGATGGATTTGGATGCTAGATTGACAGTTTTTTTTTTTCCCCCCTACTACCATTATATTCTATCTCTCTCTTTTTTGTTTTACCATGAAAATAACTTTTCTGGCCGGATGCAGTGGCTCACGCCTTTAATCCCAGCACTTTGGGAGGCCAAGGCAGGCAGATCACGAGATCAGGAGATCGAGACCATCCTGGCTAACACGGTGAAACCCTGTCTCTACTAAAACAAACAAACAAACAAACAAACAAAAAGTTAGCCTGGCGAGGTGGCAGGTGCCTCTAGTCCCAGCTACTCCAGAGGCTGAGACAGGAGAATGGTGTGAACCCGGGAGGCGGAGCTTGCAGTAAGTCAAGAGAATGGTGTGAACTGGGGAGGCGGAGCTTGCAGTGAGCCGAGATCATGCCACTGCACTCCAGAGCGAGACTCCGTCTCAAAAAAAAAAAAAAAAAAAGAAAAAAGAAAATTACTTTTCTTCTTTGATCTGGAACATGTAAATATACACAAACTTCTGAAATAAACGTAAGATGTTAAGTTAAATTTTTTGTAAACCTTAGCTTTACACCCACCTTCCCCCGTCCACAAAAGTATGGTTCTTTTCTGGGACAGGGGACTAGGAGTGGGTTGGTAAATATGCAATTTCTGAAAGATCTCATTTTGTAAAGATAAATACTTATTTTTTTAATTATACTTTAAGTTCTGGGACTCATGTGCAGAACATGCAGATTTGTTACATAGGTATACATGTGCCATGGTGGTTTGCTGCACCCAACAACCCGTCATCTATGTTAGGTATTTCTGCTAATGCTATCCCTCCCCTTGCCCCCAACTCCCTGACAGGTCCCAGTGTGTGATATTCCCCTCCCTGTGTCCATATATCCTCATTGTTCAATTCCCACTTACGAGTGAGAATATGCAGTGTTTGGTTTTCTGTTCCTGTGTTAGTTTGCTGAGAATGACGGTTTCCAGCTTCATCCAGGTCTCTGCAAAGGACATGAACTCATTCTTTTTTATGACTGCATAGTATTCCATGATGTATATGTGCCACATTTTCTTTACCCAGGCTATCACTGATGGACATTTGGGTTGTTTCCAAGTCTTTTTACAGAATGGGAGAATATTTTTGCAATCTATCCATCTAGCAAAGGGCTAATATCCAGAATATACAAGGAACTTAAACAAACTTACAAGAAAAAAAAAACAAACAACTCCATCAAAAAGTGAGTGAGGGATATGAACAGACACTTTTCAAAAGAAGACATTTATGCGGCCAGCAAACATATGAAAAAAAGCTCGTCATCACTGGGCATTAGAGAAATGCAAATCAAAACCACAATGAGATACCATTTCATGCCAATTAGAATGGTGATCATTAAAAAGTGAGGAAACAACAGATGCTGGAGAGGATGTGGAGAAATAGGAACAATTTTACACTGTTTGTGGGAGTGTAAATTAGTTCAACCATTGTTGGAGACAGTGTGGTGGTTCCTGAAGGATCTAGAACTAAAAATGCCATTTGACCCAGTGATCCCATTACTGGGTACATACCCAAAGGATTATATATCATTCTAATATAAAGACACATGCACACATATGTTTATTGTAGCACTACTTACAAAAGATAAATATTTCTAACAAATAATGTGACAATAAATTATGAGGGAAAGAAGGTGTGAATGGGAGGAGGCAATACATTTAAGGTGTTTTTCTCTTCAGATAATATCTCAAGATAGGTACATGCGTCCCAGCAAAATAAAATGTTTTCATTAATTATTTCTGAATGATAGGATTATTTAGTTTAACTTTTTTTACTATCTGAATTTTCTACATAGCAGGCATTTTATTTTATACTAAAAAATGGCTTCTTAAAAATTATCTTATACTCTTTAACGTATTGCTCATCAACATATTTTTCCATTTCTCAATGTGCAATTTAAAATTACTCTGTGTGTATTGTTTACACTTTCCCTTTTTTAATTTAAGAGAAATATTAAGCAGAGGATATGTATGTGTGTGTATGCGTGTGTGTGCATATATGTATATATGTATTTAAATTTGGGATTGTCCAACTATTTGTCTTGCTAGTTCTTCCTTTTGAAGATCAACAGCCTTATGTTACTTGAGTCATAGTACTTAGGAGAAATCTTATTATGGCTATTATACCTGTCATAAATAATGCAATATTGACCTAACTAGCCAATAGCATTCTGAAAACTCTTTCAAGGAAACATATTGATGAAGTTAAATGAATCTTAGTGACCAATACTTACATTATCACTATCCACTCCGCATTTTCAGTTATTCATTTACCCTCTATACAAGAAGACCGAATTTGATCATTTGTTCAATGCTTTCAGTAACTTTGGGTTCATGTTAATGTTCTAAATTACATAATCTTTTTGATATTCTTGGAAATAAGTTACTTTTCTTCATGTTCAGTTTCATATCAATGCTAACGCTTTCTATACCTATACAAAGTAGTTGTGGATTTATTTTTATATTTATGTGAAAATGAAAATCATCTGAAATAAAAGTTGTTGTATCGAAATAGTTAATTCTTGGGAATTGCCTGCTGTGTACTTCAGAATTTTTAATGTTTGAATGGTCAGCCAGATATTGGATCCCACTCTGACACAAAGCAAGAAATCATTTAGGGTATACCTGAAGCCTGTGTGTGTGATCAGATGACTCTCATTGGGGGATAGTTAGATGGACAGTCTCTAATTAATTGATTCTCAGGTCAGAAACTTGTGCAAAAGCTAACAGTTCTCATGGCACCCTGCTTCTAATAAACTACTGACGAAATGTATAAAAAAATATTATTGTATCATCTCTTTCATTTTCTGCCTTATGAATGTATTTATATAAAAAGTCATTTGACAAGTTATCATTAATAAATAAATTTTCCTGTGCCTCCCAGATATTTCCAGAGAGCTCATCATAAAATGAATTTGAAGGATTTCTTCGGGATGCACAGGATGGTGTGATTTTAGAAACTGTAATCTCTATCTTACCATTACATTCAGCCATGATAGAGCAAGAATATCATTGATCACTTCAAATATATATAAGTGATTGCCTCACCATGACACTTGTGAAGATTACAGGCCAGTTGTTTTGCAGAATGTTTCCCATTTTTCATTTTTATTTCTCATGATTTGATTCATATTGGAACTTAGCAAGAACATTACATATGGGATGCTGTGATCTTTTTGTTGCATCCCATCTGGTAACATATGTTTGATTCCTTATAATTGGTAATATAAATTTAATTGAAGGCTAAAAAAATGCTTAAAATACTAAAGAAATGGAAAACCAGGAAGATGAGCCTAGCACTTGAAACCATATTTCTTATAGAAATGTATGACAATTCTAGTGTTTCTTTTTGGCTTCTGCTTTCAGTGATGGCATTGAGAAGCTGACAAACTGAGTGCAGATGTTAACCCACTTGTAAGGCTAATGAGACAAAAATTGTTCTCAAAAAAGAGAGATAGATGCCCTGGAATTATCATACAACATTAAGTTGAGGCCACAAAAGGGTAAGGATTATTTGAAATAGACCTTTCCTCAAAGGGTTGGAAACACAGCTTCCAGACAAATCAATCCCTGCTTTGATTAATCTAGTTTTACAGATTACATACCTATGTACACCGAAAACTCAAAAGCCTTCTCTCTGTGTGTTATAAGATACTGCCAGTTTTGCTAAGTTTGTGGTATACAAGGTAAAAATATGTGTAAATTGACTATCTATATGATACTAATAAGCAGAACAACATTTTTTTAAAAGGTCACATCTTTTAATGAAGGTTCGGTAACATAAAGAAAGTACTTATCTCTAGACTGATTTAAATTTATTAAAATTAACAAAAACATTATAACTTTACATGGAAATCAAATGCCAAAAGATGGCCAAGACATGTAATTGTATCTTAATGTTGGTTTTCATTTCTTTTGTGTAAATGGCTCGGACTGTGATTGCTGGGTTATGTAATAAGTGCTTGTTTCATTTTCTAAGAAACTGCCGAACATTCTTCCAAGGCAGCTGTACCATTTTGCAGTCCCATTTGCCAGAGTTCAGCAGTTTCAGTGTTTTAAAAATCAATTCTTATATATGAGTAATGGGGTATTTCACTGTGGTTTTAATTTGCATTTCCCTAATACCAGGAAAATGTTTTCAAAAGAAATTCTTAAAGAATAATAAAAACATACTTCATCCACCAAGAGATGACTGAGAGGCGGCTGGCAGTAAGTATTGACTAAGTTCAACTGTAAATCTAAGACTTAAAAAAAGTATCTCTAAGGGGGAAAAGTAGTATATAAATGATAGATGATTTGGTTAAGTAGAAATAACAACTTAAAATTGGAGGAAAAGAGTGAGAGAGAAAAATGTTGTATAAGCTTATCAATTTATGACATGGACAGATAACACTCAAAGAAAATATTTAAAGATGATTAAACAAAAAGTAGAAACTAAAAGAAGGGCTCAGTACATTATCAATGGTGTTATTAAAGGCTTCTACTTGAATAAAAACATGAAGCTTTATCAGGACACAGAAAACAATACCCCAAAATATGGCATTTTGATATGCTGGGTGCTGTGAATTTAAAGAAAAGTGAAAGGCCTCAGAAATAAGACTCAGAACCAAAGTCTCTCTGTGACCTTCTGCCCCACTCTCTCTGATCCTCTTTCATTCCTGAAGCACCAGAGTCCCTTGTCCTTATCTGACTAAAATCTTTATTTCCAAAAGTAACTCAATTATCTTAAGATTCCTTTCTTAGAAATCTCAAAGATTACCCACTGGAAAAGAGAAGAAACAGGGAGTCCTCCCCATACCCAGATTTTTTTCATCTGTTGTTCTGAGGACAGCTTGAGAGATTATCTAGAAGGCTTTATCTGCATAATAAAACTGCCGTTGTTCACAGTGAAGTTTCACCCCTCACTTTCCCACCACCTCCCTGAGACCTCAAACAACTTTGTCCCGAGTCCTTGTTCTTTGGGCTCATTCATTTCTCCTGACAATTATTTACTTCTACACACCCTATATGCCCTTCTTCTATGAGGAAGCATGTACAAGCATCTGGACCACACTGAGTTTTTGGGTTTCACTCTACTGTGATCTTCCCTCATGCACATCAATGAAATTCTGTATGAATTTTCCTCCTACTAATCTGCCTTTTGTCAGTTCATTTTCTGTGAACCTTCAGAGGGCCGAGGGGATGCTTTTCCTATAGTTTCATATTCACACACACAAAAAAAATTACAAGTAAAAATCAAACAAAGCAACCCACATAAAGGAAAAATTACAATAAATATAATGCACTACACAATATATTTAGGGACCTAACATATTATGATACAATTGATGTTCATTATATCAGTTAAATTTATAAATGTTAATTTGCTTAACTCACAAGCAAAAAAATATTAAAATTGGCTCAAAACCAAATTTG
Organism: Papio anubis; assembly: GCF_008728515.1. NCBI lineage: Eukaryota > Metazoa > Chordata > Mammalia > Primates > Cercopithecidae > Papio > Papio anubis. The sequence goes on from NC_044979.1 coordinate 121,804,249, forward strand.
ATGTTATTTACGAAAGACACACCTAACACAAATTGAGAAAAACTGTATTAAGATGGACAACATTATAGAAGTTATTGCAAACAAATGGAAAGCATTTGATGTAATCCTGATATCAGAAAAGGAAGCCAGAACATTAAAGAATCCAAAGAATATTCTGCTATTGAAAGGCCACATTTCACATTAAGATAAAGTATTTATGAATGTCTATGCATCACACAACACAACATGCATTTTATAAAGCAGAAAGGATAGATGATACAAAAATGAAAACACTACAATTAGACTTTTAATTGAAATTATGGCAAGATAACACAAGCCAACAAATAACTAATACATAAAAGACATAAACAATAAAAATCTGGAAGATTCATGTTATGTGTATATGTGTGAAAGATCTTTGTATTCCAATAATAGTAAATCCACCACTGTTTTCAAAATAATACTTTGAGATTTTAATAGAACACAACAAAATTTTTGATAGTCAATTTTTATGCAGGAAATCTCATCAAATTCCATGGGAGTAAAAAAAAAATAGTTATCACTGTATCACTATTCTGTAAAACAAGAAAGTAATATTCTTGTAATAAAATCAAGAAAAAATGCCACATATTTTAAGATTTTCTAACTCTATTAATAAACTTTTAGTTCTAAAGATATATAAAATTTAAACTTCCAGATTTCTTTTTTTCTTTGTTTTTTTGAGACGGAGTCTCTCACTCTGTCCCCCAGGCTGGAGTGCAGTGGCACGATCTACGCTCACTGCAACCTCTGCTCCCAGGTTCAAGCCATTCTCCTGCCTCAGTCTCCCTAGTAGCTGTGACTGTAGGTGCCCGCCACCATGCCCGGCTAAATTTTTTTATATTTTTAATAGAGACGGGGTTTCACCGTGTTAGCCAGGATGGTCTCAACCTCCTGACCTCATGATCCACCGGCCTCGGCCTCCCAAAGTGCTGCAATTACAGGCATGAGCCACCTCTTCCGGCCCAGATTTCTTTCTTTTTTTTTTTTTTTTAGATTAATTTATTTTTTTATTATTTATTTATTTTTTATTATTATTATAGTTTAAGTTCTAGGGTACATGTGCATAACATGCAGGTTTGTTACATATGTATACTTGTGCCATGTTGGTGTGCTGCACCCATCAACTTGTCAGCACCCATCAACTCATCATTTACATCAGGTATAACTCCCAATGCAATCCCTCCCCGCTCTCCCCTCCCCATGATAGGCCCCGGTGTGTGATGTTCCCCTTCCCGAGTCCAAGTGATCTCATTGTTCAGTTCCCGCCTATGAGTGAGAACAAGCGGTGTTTGGTTTTCTGTTCTTGTGATAGTTTGCTAAGAATGATGGTTTCCAGCTGCATCCATGTCCCTACAAAGGACACAAACTCATCCTTTTTTATGGCTGCATAGATTTCTTAAAACAACAGTAACATACTACATGTTAGACTCTTTGAGATAAAAATAAGACAGCTTCTGAAGAAAATTTATAAACTTAGATACGGAAATATAAATGAAGGAATAAGAGAAAGAAAATGCCTAATTCAAAAAGGACAGAGAGCAAAAGAGAAAAGTAAAACAAAGAAGAAAATAATAAATGCAAAATCAAAAATGAATGAGGAAGCGAATGAAAAATAGGCAGAACTACAAAACAAATCATAACACTGATTCTTAAATTTTCAGCAACATAGATAAACCAATACATAAGGAAGCAAAAATGGAAAGTCATAAATATTCAGATGTTGTCACAATAAGTAGAAAATAACGATTCAAAATGAAAAATGTTCCTAAAATATTAGATTAATTTTAGTAATTTTTTGAAAATAAATTTGGAAACAGGTAAAATTGATAATTTCTTAGGAAATTTTAGTATGCTATAATTGACTCCACTTAGAAAAGACATTTCCTATGAAAAACAAAAAATTGAGAACATTATTCAAGAACATCCACATGAAAATAAGTAGACCCAGATTTTTTACACAAGAATTTTACAAACTTTTCTAAGACAGATAGTTCTAATAATACACAAAGTGTTTCAGAGATCAAGAAATGAAGAAAACTCAACTTGCCATAAACAAGTAAAATATTCACATTCTTCTCTGGTAAGGATAGCAAAAAAATAAATTTTCATGTAAATCATGCCTTTTTATAGTAATGTGAAATTCCTAAAGAAAATATTTGCCAACATAATCCAATAGCATTAAAAAATACACCAATATGAAGAGGAATTTAGGAATGTAGAATGTGTTCAATATTTGGAAGCTATTATTATAATTCATCATATTAATTCATCTAAGACAAAATAATACAGTTATTTTCACTTGCATCTATGTGAAGAGACCACCAAACAGGTTTTGTGTGAGCAACAAGGCTGTTTATTTCACCTGGGTGCAGGCGGACCGAGTCCAAAAAGAGAGTCAGTGAAGGGAGACAGGGGTGGGGCCATTTTATAGGATTTGGGTAGGTAAAAGGAAATTACAGTCAAAGGGGATTTTTCTCTTTCAGGCAGGGGTGGGGGTCACAAGGTGCTCAGTGGGGGAGCTTTTTGAGCCAAGATGATCCAGAAGAAGGAATTTTACAAAGTAATGTCATCAATTAAGGCAGGGATCAGCCATTTTCACTTATTTTGTGGTGGAAGTTCATCAGTTAAGGCAGGAACAGGCTATCTGGATGTATACGTGCAGGTCACAGGGGATATGATGGCTTAGCTTGGGCTCAGAAGCCTGACATTCCTGTCTTCTTATTTTAATAAGAAAAATAGAATGAAATAGTGGTAAAGTGTTTGGGCAGTGAACATTTTTGGGGGTGGTATGGAGAGATAATGGGCAATGTTTCTCAGGATTGCTTTGAGTGGGACTAGGGGCGGCGTGGGAACTTAGAGTGGGAGAGATTGAGCTGAAGGAAGATTTTGTGGTAAGGGGTGATATTGTGGGGTTGTTAGAAGTAACATTTGTCATATAGAATTGTTGGTGATGGCCTGGATATGGTTTTGTATGAATTGAAAAACTAAATGGAATAAGAGAAGGAGAAAAACAGGTATTAAAGGACTAAGAATTGTAAGGACCCAGGACATCTAATTAGAGAGTGCCCAAGGAGGTTCAGCATAGCCCTGCCAGCAAAGATTATTTACTTTAAGAGGAAGTTAAGAGTGGCAGTTTGGGGATAGCACCAAGAGATATAAGTTGTGATGGCTTGGAGAAACAGTGTAAACCGGCAGTGTAAACAAGAGCAGGGCATTTATGAGTAGTTGAGAATGGTGAATAGGAGTATGCCTAGACAGAAGATAGTAGGGATGACAAGTTTTTTGGGGCATGTTCCAAGTTGGTCTGGTGTCTGGAATGAGACTGGGGCCTAATAAAAAGGAGCATCCATACAGGAGCTCAAATGGGCTGTACCCTGTAGCATCCCGAGGACAGGCCCAAATTCTGAGAAGGGCAAGTGGTAAAAGTATTGTTCGTCCTTTTTAAGTTGGTGGCTAAGCTTGGTAAGGTGTGATTTTAAAAGACCATTACTCCGTTTTACCTTTCCTGAAGACTGAGGATGGTAAGGAATATAAAGGTTTCATTGAATACGAAGAGCCTGAAAAACTGCTTGGGTGATTTGATTAATAAAGGCTGGTCTGCTATCAGACTGTATAGAGGTGGGAAGGCCAAACTGAGGAATTATGTCTGACAGAAAGGAAGAGATGACTGCGGTGGCCTTCTCAGACCCTGTGGGAAAGGCTTCTACCCATCCAGTGAAAGGGTCTACCCAGACCAAAAGATATTTTAGTTTTCTGACTCAGGGCATGTGAGTAAAGTCAATTCACCAGTCCTGGGCAGGGGCAAATCCCCAAGCTCAATGTATAGGGAAGGGAGGGGGCCTGAGAAATTCTTGACGAGTAGTAGAATAGCAGATGGAACACTGAGAAGTGATTTCCCTGAGGACAGATTTCCATGATGGAAAGGAAATGAGAGGTTCTAAGAGGCAGGCTAGCCACTTGTAACCTACATGGAAGAGGTTATGAAATGACAATAGAATAGAATGGGCCTGTGAGGCTGGGAGGATATATTTTCCTTGGTCCAAGAACTATTTGCCTTGTGTGGGAAGAGATTGATAGGTGGAAGTTTCAGCGGGGGAGGAGGTGGGAGTGGCCAGATGAGAAGGAGAAAAACTGGCTGCGAGGGACAGAAATTGGAATGCTAGCTGCTTGTCTAGCCACCTTATCAGTATAAGTGTTGTCCTGAGCAATGGTGAGAGGAAGAAAATAGATTTTGGAAGTTATGAGAATGGTAGAGAGTGAGTTGAGCATAGTTTGTGATTTTTAGGGCCTCTAAAAGTATTAAAGCAGCAGCAGCCACCTCATGCAGACATGAGGGCTAGGCTAAAACAGTAAGGTTAAGTTGTTTGGACATAAAGGCTACAGGGTGTGGTCCCAGCTCTTGTGTAAGAATTCTGACCTCACTAAGCATGCTTAGGAGGGAAAGGAGTTGTTTTGTAGAAGGGATTGGTGTTGGGGAGATTAGCCGGACACGATCAGCAGGGAGAGCATGTGTATTTTTATGAGAATTATGCCAAGATAGGTAAAAGATGAGGAAGAAATTTGGGCTTGACTTAAGTTACGGGGGCTGTCTGTGAAGCCTTGTGGCAGTACAGCCCAGGTAATTTGCTGAACTTGATGGGTGTCAGGGTCAGTCCAAGTGAAAGCAAAGAGAGGCTGGGATGAAGGGTGCAAAGGAATAGTAAAGAAAGTGTGTTTGAGATCCAGAACAGAATAATGGGTTGTGGAGGGAGGTATTGAGGATAGGAGAGGATATGGGTTTGGCACCATGGGGTGGATAGGCAAAACAATATGGTTGATAAGGTACAGACCCTGAACTAACCTGTAAGCCCTGTCTGGTTTTAGGACAGGTAAAATGGGGGAATTGTAAGGGGAGTTTATAGGCTTTAAAAGGCCATGCTGTAGCAGGTGAGTGATAACAGGCTTTAATCCTCTTAAAGCGTGCTATGGGATGGGATATTGGCTTTGAGTGGGGTAAGGGTGATTAGATTTTAATGGGATGGTAAGTGGTACATGATCCGTCACTAAGGAGGGAGTAGAAGTATCCTATACTCGTGGGTTAAGGTGGGGAGATACAAGGGGAGGATGTGAAGGAGGCTTTGAACTGGGGGGAAAGGCGGCAATGAGGTGTGGCTGTAGCCCAGGAATAGTCAGGGAAGCAGATAATTTAGTTAAAATATCTTGGCCTAATAAGTGAACTGGGCAGGTGGGGATAACTAAAAAGGAGTGCTTAAAAGAGTATTGTCTAAGTTGGCACCAGAGTTGGGGAGTTTTAAGAGGTTTACAAGCCTGGCCATCAATACCTACAACAGTTATGGAGGCAAGGGAAACAGGCCCTTGAAAAGAAGATAATGTGTAGTGGATAGCCTCCATATTGATTAAGAAGGGGACAGATTTACCTTCCACTGTGAGAGTGACCCAAAGGGTCTGTGATGGTCCTGTAGGCTTCTGAGGTGATCAAGCAGTGTCAGTCTTCAGCCACTAAGCCAAGAAGATCCCAGAAGGAGTCAGTCAGAGAGCCTTGGGCCAGAGTTCCAGGGGCTCTGGGAGTGGTTGCTGGGCAAGTTGAACAGTCCGATTTTTCGTGGGGTCCTGCAACAGATGGGACACGGCTTAGGAGGAATCCTGGACTGTGGACATTCCTTGGCCCAGTGGTCAGATTTCCAGCACTTGAAGCAAGTTCCTGTGGGAGGCAGTCCTGGAGGAACCCCTGGCCACTGTGGTTCAGGCATTTGGAAGTTCTTGTGTGCTGGAGTTGTGGCTGGGGTTTGCCTCACAGTGGAGACAAGGAACTGCAACTCAGAAATATGTTGCTACTTGGCTGCCTTTAGTCTATTATTATACACCTTGAAGGCAAGGTTAATTAAGTCCTGTTGTGGGGTTTCAGGGCTGGAATTTATTTTTTGGAGTTTTATTTAATGTCGGGAGTGGATTGGGTAATAAAATGTATATTGAGAATAAGATAGCCTTTTGACCTTTTAGGGTCTAGGACTGTAAAGCATCTCAGGGTTGCTGCCAACCGAGCCATGAACTGGGCTGGGTTTTTCATACTTGATGAAAAAGAGCCTAAACGCTAACTGATTTGGGAGAGGTCAGATAAAGAAAAAGGAAGCCTTAACCTTGACTATGTCTTTAGCTCCAGTCACCTTTTTAAGAGGACATTTCTGGGCAGGTGTGGGAGGGCTAGTCGTGAAATAAAACTGTAAGCCAGACAGGGTGTCAGGAGGGGAGGTGATAAAAGGATTATAGGGTCGGTGAGTGGAGGCTGAGGAAAAATTGGGACCCAGCTTGGCCTGGTGAGGAGCAGCCTAGAGAGGAGGGGAGAGGTCAGATGGGTCTGTAGAAAAGGAAGATTAGAAAGACTCAGCGACGCTTGGGGTTGGGACTGAGTGGACAGACGGGAGGGAAAGAGGGAAGTTGTGGGACGAATTGCAATGGGAACAGAGGCTAGGGAGGGACCAATGTGTAAAAGAATGCCTGGATGTCAGTCACCTCAGACCGTTTGCCTATTTTACGACAAGAATTATTTAGGTCTTATAGGATGGAAAAAATCAAAAGTACCATTTTCTGGCTATTTGGAACCACTGTTGAGCTTGTATTGGGTCCAAGTGGCATTGCAGAAGAAAATAAGGTGCTTAGGTTTTAGGTCAGGTGTGAGTTGAAGAGGTTTTAAGGTTTTGAGAACACAGGCTAAGGGAGAAGAGGGAGGAATGGAGGGTGGAAAGTTGCCTATAGTGAAGGAGGCAAGTCTGGAGAAAAGAGAGGGTAGAGACATGGAGATAAGGGGTCAGGGGGTTCTTGCCCTCCAGGAAAATGGAGAGGGGTAGAGACACGGAGAGAAGGGGTTGGGGGGTTCTTGCCCCCCAGAAAAGCAGTACTTGCCACTAAAGGTGAAGGACCAAGGCAGGTGTCCCCGCATAGTCAGACACCTCTGAAACGTGGGTGAATAATCATGAAGGCATCCCCACGCATTTAAACACCAAGGAAAGACCGTGTTCCCGAGTCCATGACTGGTGCCAGAGTTTTGGGTTCATGGATAAAACACGTCTCCTTCATCTCTACTAGAAAAGGAAAGGAACTGAAATTAAGAGAAGGGAGAGATTGAAGTGCGGCACCAAGATTGAAAGGAGAAAGAGGTTGAGGGATAGTGAGAGAGGTTGAGGGATAGAGAGGGGTTGGAGGAGAGAGTAGAGAGGCCGCTTACCCGATTTAAAATTGATGAGATGTTCCTTGGGCTGGTTGGTCTGAGGACCAGAGGCCGTAGGTGGATCTTTCTCATGGAGCAAAGAGCAGGAGGACAGGGGATTGATCTCCTAAGGGAGGTCCCCAGATCCAAGTCACGGCACCAAAATTTCACTCACATCCATGTGAAGAGACCACCAAACAGGCTCTGTGAGCAACAAGGCTGTTTATTTCACCTGGGTGCAGGCGGGCTGAGTCCAAAAAGAGAGTCAGTGAAGGGAGATAGGGGTGGGGCCGTTTTTAAAGATTTGGGTAGGTAAAGGAAAATTACAGTCAAAGGGGGTTGTTCTCCAGCAGGCAGGTTTGGGGAGTCACAAAGTGCTTAGTGGGGGAGTTTTTGAGCCAGGATGAGCCAGGAGAAGGAATTTCACAAGGTAATGTCATCAGTTAAGGCAGGCACTGGCCATTTTCACTTATTTTGTGGTCATCAGTTAAGGCAGGATGTGTACGTGCAGGTCACAGGGGATATGATAGCTTAGCTTGGGCTCAGAGGCCTGACAGTTATCTCTATAGAACTTGAAAAAGCCTTTAAATCTTTAAATGCTTATTAATGTTGGCCAGGCATGGTGGCTCACACCTGTAATCCCAGCACTTTGGGAGGCCAAGGCGGGTGGATCACAAGGTCAGGAGATCGAGACCATCCTGGCTAACATGGTGAAACCCCGTCTCTACTAAAAATACAAAAAAAAAAAAAAAAAATTAGCCAGGCGTGGTGGCAGGCGCCTATAGTCCCAGCTACTAGGGAGGCTGAGGCAGGAGAATGGCGTGAATCTGGGAGGCGGAGCTTGCAGTGAGCCGAGATCGTGCCACTGCACTCTAGTCTGGAAGACACAGCAAGACTCTGTCTCAAAAAAAAAAAAAATGCTTTTTAATGTTTGAAGCATCAATAAAATGGAAGTTGAAAGGTAACTCTTTAACATATAAAATGTGTTAATATACCTGTCTCAAATCCAGCAGCTTACTTAATGGGAAAATGTTACAGGCTTTTTTGCCCCATTTTTTTAAAGCAAAAATTCCATTATGAGGTACCAGTATTTTGAAAAATTTAGCTGCTATATTAAGATATGAGGAAAACAATTAGTGTTATAAAAATTTGAATTAAATTTTAAAATTTTTGTATTTGCTAGTAAAATAACTAGAAAAAACTAGAAATTCATTGGTAAAAATTCCTTGAACAATTTTTTAAAATTAATAAACAATCAACAGATTTTATATGATCAAAATAAAAATCTAAGGTGAAATAAAGTAATAAAAAGTGTATTTTATTATGGAAACAACAACAACAAAATCTCTAAAATATGCTGGGAGCAGAAATTACAGCAGGAAATATGAAAAACCTATAAAGAAAACATTAAAGTATCTTCCCTCGCACAAAGAAAAAAAAAGAATTGATGTATGGAGACAAGAATGCCACAGAAAATCATGCCTCTTTCGCATAGGGATTATTTTGAGCTGATTATTTTGAGAAACTGCAGACACAGGAGAAGCTCTGAAAACAAAGCAGAAGATACCATTTTGTAAGGGCAATTTACATCTCTAAAGGAGATCTCCTTTTGTGAGAGTGTCTCTCTCTGTACCAGGGAGAGAAGGATGCCTGTAAATAGATTTTCTTGTCAATGGAGAAGGCACAGACTTACATCAGCATAAAAACTTTACCCTCATTTGCCATGCTTTTTCTGGTCACCTCCCCTTTATTGCTTACCCTAAACATCCTTCCTTCTTACAGTGGAAAACAGAATTTAAGCTTGAAATGAAAGCCACCTTTTTGAGATTTCCTCATTTCTCAAAGTATTTTCCATGTGTACATGAAATGTATATGTATGAAACTTTCATTTATTTTTCTTTTGCTAATCTGTCTATTGTTGCAGGGTCCATTTCAAGTAAAACTATGAAAAGTAGAGAAAAATGTATTTTTTCCTAGTCTATGAACAGCTACATACTTTCTTTCTAGGATATATGATAGTAAGGGAAGAGAGAGACCTTCTCATATTGTTTTATACTTAGTACCTGTTTTAAGAAGAAATAAGGAAGTGAAACCAAAGGCAGGCAGCCCAGCACCAGGCACCAGATCCAAAACCACACCTGAAACCAGGTCTGGGCCTGCCTGGCCTAAACCCAGTAGTTAAAAATCAACTCATGACTTAACAACCGATGTTATCCATAGAATCCAGACATTGTATGGAAGAACATTGTGAAACTCCCTGCTCTGTTTTCTTTCACTCTGACTACTGGTGCATGAAGCTCCTGTCATGTACCCCCTAGATTGTTCAATCAATCATGATCCTTTCATGTGAAATCTTTAGTGTTGTAAGCCCTTAAAAGGGACAGAAATTGTGCACTCAGGGAGCTTGGATTTTAAGGCAGTAGCTTGCCGATGCTCCTAGCTGAATAAAGCCTTTCCTTTTACAACTCGGTGTCTGAGGGGTTTTGTTTGTGGCTCGTCCTGCTACATTTCTTGGTTCCCTGACCAGGAAGTGAGGTGACTGACGGATGGCCAAGGCACCCCTTAGGTGACTTAAGCCTGCCCTGTGGAGCATCCCTGCTGGGGACTCCGGCCAGCCTGAGTGACATGATCCAAAGAGCGCTCCCGGGTAGGCAATTGTCCTGGTGGAATGCCTCACCAGAGCAGAGTGTAGCAGGCCCCCACGGAGGATTAACACAGTGGCTGAACACCAGGAAGGAACTGGCACTTGGAGTCCAGACATCTGAAACTTGGTAAGGCTAGTCTTTGGAACTTGCCCACTCCATCTGAGTGGAAGCGTGGCCTGCTCATGCACTGCGTGCCTGCGTTGGCACTTTTGTTCTGGTTTTGACTTGACTTGAATTGCGTGATACTTTCGTTGTAGTTCTGACTTGGCTTGAATTTCTGGATACTCTAGTTTTGGTTTCACTTTTAGTTTGGTACAAACTGTAAAGGTGTGTGTGTGCCCTCTTTACCCGTTCTTTGTTTTGTGGTGAGTGTGTGGTGTGAGCATATTTTGTCTTGAGAAAACATGGGTCAGGCACAAATTAAGTCCACCCCATTAGGGACTATGTTAAAGAATTTCAAGAAAGGATTCAAAGGAGACTAAGGAATCACTATGACTTCAGGAAAACTGAGAACTTTGTGTGAAATAGACTGGCCAGCATTAGATGTAGGTTGGCCATCAGAAGGAAGCCTAGACAGGTCTCTAGTTTCAAAGGTATGGCACAAAGTAACTGGCAAGCCAGGACACCCAGATCAATTCCCATATACAGATTCCTGGTTACAGCTAGTTTTAGATCCCCCATAGAGGTTAAGGGGACAGACAGCAGCAGTCCTAGTAGCAAAGGGACAGTTAGTTAAGGAAGGTTCTCACTCCACCTGCCGAGGGAAGTTAGCACCAAAAGTTCTGTCTGACCCAGAGCCTCATGGCGAGAGATGGCACCAACAGTGCCCCCCCCCTTATCAAGCAGAGGCACCCCATTATCCTGAGCCCACAGGCCCTAGACTACCCAGAGTAGACAAGAAGGGAAGTAAAGCCATAGGAGAAACTCCTCTCTTGGCAGCCCGCTTATGGCCCAAGACTGGAATCCAAATGCCCCTGAGAAAGCAGCGATATACTGGGATAGATGGGGACAGACATATGGTGGAAATGCGTGCCTTTGTGTATCATCACCCTTTCATTTCTGCTGACCTCCTCAATTGGAAAAATAACACTCCATCTTACACTGAAAAGCCTCAAGCTCTAATTGACTTGCTCAAAACAATTATCCAGATTGGGTTCTCCAGGCAACAACTAAATGGCTAGAGAAGCACTTCCCAGCCGATTACCAAAATCCCCAGGAATACATAAAAATTCAGCTGCCAGGAACAGATCCACAATGGGATTGAAATGAAGGACCAGATATGGAGAGACTAAGACAGTACCGAGAGGCATTAATTGAAGATCTGAAAAAAGGGGCTCAAAAGACCACCAATGTAAATAAACTTTCTGAAGTCATCCAAGGAAAGGAGGAAAGCCCAGCCCAGTTCTATAAAAGATTGTGTGAGGCCTATCGTATGTATACTACTTTTGATTCGGATAGTCCTGCAAATCAGCATAAGATTAACATGGCCTTAGTTAGTCAAAGCACGGAAGATATCCGGAGAAAACTGCAAAAACAGACTGGGTTTGCAGGAATGACTATCTCGCAGTTACTGGAGATAGCTAATCAAGTATTTGTAAATAGAGATGCAACAAGCCACCGAGAAAGCCGTAAGGAGGGCGAATGCCAGGCCAGGTGAAATGCTGATTTGCTCCCTGCGGCAATTACAGGAATCCCCCAAAAGGGCAGACAAAAGGGGGTTCTGAGAGGAATGCCCAGTCCAATTGCTCATGTCTGCAGTGTAACCAATGTGCCTACTGTAAAGAAATAGGACATTGGAAAGATAAATGTCCCCAACTAAAGGAGAAGCAGGGTGATGCAGAGCAAAAGACCTCAGACAAAGATGAAGGGACTTTGTTCAATCTGGCCAAAGGACTACTAGACTGAAGTGGACCGGGCTCAAATGCTTCCAAGGAGCCCATGGTCAGGATGATAATAGGGGGCAAGGACATTAAGTTTTTGGTCAATACCAAAGCTGAACACTCAATAGTAACCATCCCGGTGGCCCCCTTATCTAAAAAGACCATTGATATAACTGGAGCAACAGGAGTCTCTGCCAAGCAGGCTTTCTGCCTACCGCGGACTTGCTCAGTGGGAGGACATAAAGTGACTCATCATTTCCTGTATATGCCTGACTGCTCCTTGCCTTTGTTGGGAAAACACTTGCTTAACAAACTGAAACCAACCATTTCCTTTACAAAACAGGGCTCTTTACAGCTGAAGTTACCAGAAACAGGAGTCATTGTGGCCCTTACAGTTCCCCGGGAAGAAAAATTGAGACGTTTTCTAACCTAGCCAGGTCAGGAAATAAAACCAGCTCTAGTTAAGCGATGGCTCCGAGTATGGGCAGAGGACAATCCTCTGGGGCTGGCAATCAATCAAGCCCCCATACTCACAGAAGTCAAGCCTGGGGCCTAGCCAATCAGACAAAGGCAGTATCCAGTTCCCAGGGAGGCCCTTAAAGGAATACAGCCTCATCTTAGATGCTTAAAAGCCTTTGGAATTATATAGTTCCTTGCCAGTCTCCATGGAACACCCCCCTCCTACCTGTCCTCAAACCAGGGATCAAAGACTATTGACCCATATAGGACTTATGCTTGGTAAACCAAGCTACAGTGACTCTGCACCCAACAGTTCCTAACCCTTACACACTGTTAGGATTGCTGCCAGCTGAGGACGGCTGGTTTACTTGCCTGGACTTGAAAGATGCCTTCTTTAGCATCAGAATAGCTCCTGAGAGCCAAAAACTGTTTGCCTTTCAGTGGGAAGATCCGGGGTCAGGTGTCGGACTCAGTACACTTGGACTTGGCTTCCCCAAGGGTTGAAAAATTCCCCCACCATCTTTGGGTAGGCATTGGCTCAAGACTTCCAGAAGTTTTCTGCTAAAGACCTAAGCTGTATCTTGCTCCAGTATGTGGACGATCTTCCTCTAGGACACTCCATGGCCGTTGGGTGTGCAAAAGGGACGGATGCCCTGCTTCAGCACCTGGAGGACTGTGGGTATAAGGTGTCCAAGAAGAAAGTTCAGATCTGCAGAGAGCAGGTTTGCTACCTGGGTTTTACTATTCGAAAAGGGGAGCGCAGCCTAGGGTCAAAAAGAAAGCAGGTCATCTGCAGCCTACTGGAACCTAAAACCAGAAGGCAAGTAAGGGAATTTTTAGGAGCTATGGGGTTTTGCAGAACATGGATTCCAAACTTTGCGGTGCTAGCCAAACCATTGTATGGGGTTACAAAGGGGGGCAACCGAGAGCCCTTTAAATAGGGGCCTCTATAACAGCAAAACTTTTGTAAGTTAAAAGAAAAACTTATGTCAGCCCCAGCTCTAGGACTACCAGATTTGACAAAACCCTTCACGCTCCATGTGTCAGAAAGAGAAAAAATGGCAGTAGGAGTTTTAACAAACTGTGGGGCCCTGGCCAAGACCAGTGGCCTACCTCTCAAAACAACTTGATGGGGTTTCTAAAGGCTGGCCTCCGTGTTTAAGAGCCTTGGCAGCAATGACCCTGTTGGCACAAGAAGCAGGTAAGCTAACCCTTGGAGAAAACCTAATATAAAAGCCCCCCATGCGGTGGTAACTCGGATGAATACCAAAGGACACTACTGGCTAACAAATGCTAGATTAACTAAGTACCAAGGCTTGTTATGTGTAAACCCCCACATAACCATCGAAGTCTGTAACACTTTAAATCCTGCCACCTTGCTCCCAGTATCCGACAGCCCTGTTGAACATAACTGTGTAGAGTTGTTGGACTCAGTCTATTCTAGCAGACCTGATCTTTGAGACCAGCCATGGGCATCGGTAGACTGGGAATTACACATGGATGGGAGCAGCTTCATCAACTCGCGAGGAGAAAGGTGCGCAGGATGCGTGGTAGTAAACTTGAATGATGTTATTGAAGGTAAGCCATTGCCTCAGGGCACTTCGGCCCAAAAAGCAGAACTCATTGCTTTAACTCAGGCTCTGGAACTCAGTGAAGGTAAGACTGTAAACATCTATACTGATTCTTGACATGCCTTTCCAACCCTTCAAGTACATGAAATATTATATAAAGAAAAAGGCCTGTTAAATTCTGGGAGAAAGGACATAAAATATCAACAAGAAATTCTACAGTTATTAGAAGCAGGGTGGAAGCCCCAGAAAGTGGCAGTCATGCATTGCAGCGGACACCAGCGAGTTTCCACCTTGGTGAGCCAAGGAAACTCCTGAGCAGACACAGAGGCAGGAAAAGCAACATCTACTCCTTACCGGGCGTCAGTCACAGCCCCACTACTCCCTCAAATGTTTGATCTGGTACCTACTTATTCTAAAGAGGAAAAAGATTTTCTTCAGGCAGAGAGAGGACAAACAGTAAAGGAAAGATGGATAAAGTTACTAGATGAAAAAATAGCTGTGCCACAGCTGCTAGGAGCCACAGTTGTGCTGGCTGTACGTGAAACTACCCATTTAGGCCAAGAATCGCTTGAAAAGTTGTTAGGCTGGTATTTCTACATCTCACACTTGCCAGCTCTTGCTAAAACAGTAGCGCAGCGATGCATTACCTGTCCACAGCACAATGCAAAGCAAGGCCCCTCTGTGCCTCCCAGTATACAAGCCTAAGGAGCAGCTCCCTTTGAAGATCTTCAAGTGGACTTCACAGAGATGCCTAAATGCGGAGGTAACAAGTATTTACTGGTTCTAGTGTGTACTTACTCTGGGTAGGTGGAGGCTTATCCACCACGAACTGAAAAAGCTCGTGAAGTAGCCCACGTGCTTCTTCCAGATCTCATCCCTACGTTTGGACTGCCTCTATGAATTGGCTCAGATAATGGGCCGGCATTTGTGGCTGACTTGGTACAAAAGACAGCAAAGGTGTTAGGAATCACATGGAAGTTACATACCACCTACCAACCTCAGAGTTCCGGAAAGGTTGGAGCAAATGAATCGAACTATCAAAAATAGTTTAGGGAAAGTATGTCAGGAGACAGGATTAAAATGGATACAAGTCCTTCCTACAGTATTGCTAAATATTAGGTGTACCCCCTCTAAGAAAACAGGATACTCCCCCTATGAAATTCTGTATCGTAGGCCTTCTCCTGTACTGTGAGGACTTTCAGGTACTCCCCAAGAGTTAGATGAAATTGAATTACAAAGAAGCTACAAGCCTTGGGGAAAATTACCCATACAATCTCAATTTGGGTAAATGATAGGTGCCCAGTCAGCTTATTCTCCCCAGTTTACCCTTTTTCTCCACGTGACCATGTGTGGATCAAGGACTGGAATATGGCTCCTTTGCGGCCACAGTGGAGGGGACTCCAGACTGTTATCCTGACCACTCCCACAGTTGTAAAGGTAGAAAGAATCCCAGCCTGGATTCACCACAGCGGTGTGAAGCCTGCAGCGCCTGAGACCTGGGAGGCCAAACCAAGCCTGGACAATCCCTGCAAAGTGACCCTGAGGAAGACGACAAGCCCTGCTCCAGTCATGCCCGGAGTCTGACTGGTCTACACATGGCCAAAGCATGAGGAAGATCATCATCGGACTTATTTTCCTTATAACATGGACTTGTGTGGTAAAAGCTTCCACTGCTTCTTCCCACACAGAGGACTGCCTTAAGTGCATACATCAGGTCACTGAGGTAGGACAACAACTTAAGACAATCTTTTTATTTTATAGTTATTATGAATGCCTGGAACTCCAAAAGGAACCTGTTTGTATAATAACACTCAGTACAAAGTATGTAATCCAGGAAGTGACCAGCTCAATGTGTGCTATGACCCTTCCGAGCCTCCTATGATCATAGTCTTTGAAGTAAGACTAAGGACTGGTCCTTTTCTAGGTGACACAAGTAAAATTATAGCTAGAACAGAAGAAAGAGGGATCCCCAAACATGAAAGCTTAAAATTTGATGCTTGTGCTGCTATTAATAGTAATCAGCAAGGAATAGGATGCAGTTATCTGGATTGTGAAAAACGTTACACAGCAGAAAATAAGTATATCTCTCAATAATCATATTTATGTGAGAGGTGTCAATACTGGTCTTGTGTCATTTGGGCTACTTGGAAAGAAGATAAAAAAGATCCTATTTGGCTCTGGGAAGGAAAAGGCAGTCGCTCCTGCAGAAGTAGGAGCTGCAACCCTTCAGAATTGGCAATCACAAACCCCTCAGACCCAAAATAAAATAAAAGAGAATATGTATTATTAGGCATTGATAGAAAAGGACCAGATCCTAGAGTAAGCATCCTAACAAAAGGGGAGGTTCGAAGATGCTCTTCAGAACCAGTATTTCAGACTTTCTATGATGAACTAAATGTGCCAGTATCTGAGATTCCAGGAAAATCTAGAAATTTGTTTGCAATTTGCTGAACATGTAGCCCAGTCTCTAAAAGTCACTTCATGTCATGTTTGTGGAGGAACTGTAACAGGAGATCAATGGCTGTGGGAAGCCTGAGAGTTAGTTCCCACAGACCTAGTTTCTGATGAATTCCCAGCCCAAAAGAACCACCCCAACAATTTTTGGGTTCTAAAAGCCTGAATTATTAGACAGTATTGCATAGCTAGAGAAGGAAAAGGATTCACTCATCCTGTAGGATGGCTTAGTTGTCTTGGGCAAAAACTGTATAATGGTACCTCAAAAACAGTTACATGGTGGAGTTCCAGTTACACAGAAAGAAATCCATTCAGTAAATTTCCAAAGTTGCAGACTGTTTGGGCCCACCCAGAATTCCACCAAGACTGGACTGCCCCCACTGGGTTATATTGGATATGTGGACATAGAGCCTACTTTGCTAAGCTGCATGATCAGTGGACAGGTAGCTGTATAATTGGCACCATTGAACCATCTTTCTTCTTACTGCCCATAAAAACAGGCGAACTCTTGGGCTTCCCTGTTTATGCTTCCCGCAAAAAACAAAGCACAGCCATAGGTAATTGGAAAGATAATGAATGGCCTCCTGGAAAAAATTATACAATATTATGGACTTGCCACTTGGGCACAAGATGGCCTGTGGGGATACTGGACCCCCATCTACATGCTCAACCAGATCACAAGGTTACAAGCTGTTTTAGAAATTATTACTAATGGGTCGGGAGCAGGATGACTGAATAGGAACAGCTCCAGCCTCTGCTTCCAGAGTGAGTGACACAGAAGATGGGTGATTTCTGCATTTTCAACGGAGGTACCGGGTTCATCTCACTGGGGAGTGCTGGACAATTGGTGGTGGTCAGCTGGTGCAGCCTGACCAGCAAGAGCTGAAGCAGGGTGAGGCATCACCTCACCTGGGAAGCACAAGGGGGAAGGGAATCCCTTTTCCTAGCCAAGGAAAACTGAGACACACAGCACCTGGAAAATTGGGTAACTCCCACTCTAACACTGTGCTTTACCAAGGGTCTTAGCAAACGGCACACCAGGAGATTATATCCCACACCTGGCCCGGAGGGTCCCATACCCACGGAGTCTCCCTCATTGCTAGCACAGCAGTCTGAGATCTAACTGCAAGGCAGCAGCGAGGCTGGGGGAGGGGTGCCCACCATTGCTGAGGCTTAAGTAGGTAAACAAAGCCACAGGGAAGCTCGAACTGGATGGAGCTCACCGCAGCTCAAGGAGGCCTGCCTGTCTCTGTAGACTCCACCTCTGGCGACAGGGCATAGTTAACAAAAAGCAGCAGAAACCTCTGCAGATGTTAATGACCCTGTCTGACGGCTTTAAAGAGAGCAGTGGATCTCCCAGCACAGAGGTTGAGATCTGAGAATGGACAGACTGCCCGACTGCCTGCTCAAGTGGGTCACTGACCCCTGAGTAGCCAAACTGGGAGACATCCCCCACTAGGTGCAGACCAATGCCTCACACCTCACACGGCGGGGTACATCCCTGAGATGAAGCTTTCAGAGCAAGAATCAGACAGCAGCACTTGCTGTTCAGCAATATTCTATCTCCTGCAGCCTCTGCTGCTGATAGCCAGGCAAACAGGGTCTGGAGTGGACCTCAAGCAATCTCCAACAGACCTACAGCTGAGGGTCCTGACTGTTAGAAGGAAAACTAACAAACAGAAAGGACACCCACACCAAAACCCCATCAGTACGTCACCATCATCAAAGACCAAAGGTGGATAAAACCACAAAGATGGGGAAAAAGCAGGACAGAAAAGCTAGAAATTCAAAAAATCAGAGCCCATCTACCCCTCCAAAGGAACGCAGCTCATCGCCAGCAACAGATCAAAGCTGGATGGAGAATGACTTTGACGAGGCGAGAAGAGAAAGCTTCAATAGATCAAACTTCTCAGAGCTAAAGGAGGAACTACGTAACCAGCACAAAGAAACTAAAATCTTAAAGAAGAATGGAAGAATGGATAACTAGAATAATCAATGCAAAGAAGACCATAAATGAACTGACAGAGATAAAAACCATGACCTGAGAAATACGTGACAAATGCACAAGCTTCAGTAACCCACTCAATCAACTGGAAGAAAGAGTATCAATGATTGAAGATTAAATGAATGAAATGAAGTGACAAGAGAAGTCTAGAGAAAAAAAAAGGAAAAAGAAATGAACAAAGCCTCCAAGAAATATGGGATTATGTGAAAAGACCAAATCTATGTCTGATTGGTGTGCCTGAAAGTGAGGGGGAAAATGGAACCAAGTTGGAAAACACTCTTCAGAATATCATCCAGGAGAACTTCCCCAACCAAGTAAGGTAGGCCAACATTCAAATTCAGGAAATACAGAGAACACCACAAAGATACTCCTTGAGAAGTGCAACTCCAAGACACATAATTGTCAGATTCAACTTTGTCAGATTCAAAGTTGAAATTAAGGAAAAAATGTTAAGTGCAGCCAGAGAGAAATGTAGGGTTACACACAAAGGGAAGCCCATCAGACTAACGGCAGATCTCTTGGCAGAAACTCTCCAAGCCAGAAGAGAGTGGGGGCCAATATTCAACATTCTTAAAGAAAAGAATTTTAAACTCAGAATTTCATATCCAGCCAAACTAAGTTTCATCAGTGAAGGAGAAATAAAATCCTTTACAGACAAGCAAATGCTTAGAGATTTCATCACCACCAGGCCTGCCCTACAAGAGATCCTGAAGGAAGCACTAAACATGGAAAGGAACAACCCGTACCAGCCATTGCAAAAATATGCCAAAATGTAAAGACCATCGAGGCTAGGAAGAAACTGCATCAACTAACAAGCAAAATAACCAGCTAATATCATAATGATAGGATCAAGTTCACATATAACAATATTAACCTTAAATGTAAATGGACTAAATGGTCCAATTAAAAGACACAGACTGGCAAATTGGATAAAGAATCAAGACCCATCAGTTTGCTGTAATCAGGAGACCCAACTCACATTCAGAGACACACATAGGCTCAAAATAAAGGGATAGAGGAAGATCTACCAAGCAAATGGAGAACAAAAAAAAGCAGTGGTTGCTATACTAGTCTCTGATAAAACAGACTTTAGACCATGAAAGGTCAAAAGACACAAAGAAGGCCATTACATAATGGAAAGGGATCAATTCAACAGGAAGAGCTAACTATACTAAATATATATGCACCCATTACAGGAGCACCCAGATTCATAAAGCAAGTCCTTAGAGATTTACAAAGAGACTTAGACTCCCAGACAATAATAATCGGAGACTTTAACACCCCACTGTCAACATTAGACAGATCAACGAGACACAAAGTTAAGAAGGATATCCAGGAATTGAACTCAACTCTGCACCAAGCAGACCTAAGAGACATCTGCAGAACTCTCCACCCAAAATCAACAGAATATACATTCTTCTCAGCACCACATCGCACTTATTCCAAAATTGACCACATAGTTGGAAGTAAAGCACTCCTCAGCAAATGTGCAAGAACAGAAATTATAACAAACTGTCTCTCAGACCACAGTGCAATCAAACTAGAACTCAGGACTAAGAAACTCACTCAAAACTGCTCAACTACATGTAAACTGAACAACCTGCTCCTGAATGACTACTGGGTACATAATGAAATGAAGACAGAAATAAAGATGTTCTTTGAAACCAATGAGAACAAAGATACAACATACCAGAATCTCTGGGACACATTTAAAGCAGGGTGTAGAGAGAAATTTATAGCACTAAATGCCCACAAGAGAAAGCAGGAAAGATCTAAAATTGACACCCTAACATCACAATTAAAAGAACTAGAGAAGCAAGAGAAAACACATTCAAAAGCTAGAAGAAGGCAAGAAATAACTAAGATCAGAGCAGAACTGAAGGAAATAGAGACACAAAAAACCCTCCAAAAAAATCAATGAATCCAGGAGCCGGTTTTTGGAAAAGATCAACAAAATTGACAGACCCCTAGCAAGACTAATAAGGAAGAAAAGAGAAGAATCAAATAGACGCAATAAAAAATGATATAGGGGACATCACCACCAACCCCACAGAAATACAAACTACCACCAGAGAATACTATAAACATCTCTATGCAAATGAACTAGAAAACCTAGAAGAAATGGATAATTTCCTGGACATTTACACTCTTCCCAAGGGAAGAAGATGAATCCCTGAATAGACCAATAGCAGGCTCTGAAATTGAGGCAATAATAGCCTACCAACCAAGAAAAGTCCAGGACCAGACAGATTCACAGCCGAATTCTACTGGAGGTACAGGAAGGAGCTGGTACCATTCCTTCTGAAACTATTCCAATCAATAGAAAAAGAAGGAATCCTCCCTAACTCATTATATGAGGCCAACATCATCCTGATACCAAAGCCTGGCAGAGACACAACAAAAAAGAGAATTTTAGAGCAATATCCCTGATGAACATTGATGCAAAAATCCTCAATAAAATACTGGCAAACCAAATCCAGCAGCACATCAAAAAGCTTATACACCATGATCAAGTGGGCTTCATCCCTGGGATGCAAGGCTGGTTCAACACACACAAATCAATAAATGTAATCCAGCATATAAACAGAACCAAAGACAAAAACCACAAAATTATCTCAATAGATGCAGAAAAGGCCTTTGACAGAATTCAACAGCCCTTCATGCTAAAAACTCTCAATAAATTCAGTATTGATGGAAAGTATCTCAAAATAATAAGAGCTATTTATGACAAACCCACAGTCAATATCATACTGAATGGGAAAAAGCTGGAAGCATTCCCTTTGAAAACTGGCACAACACAGGGATGCCCTCTCTCACCACTCCTATTCTACATAGTGTTGGAAGTTCTGGCTAGGGCAGTCAGGCAAGAGAAAGAAATCAAGGGTATTCAGTTAGGAAAAGAAGTCAAATTGTCCCTGTTTGCAGATGACATGATTATATATTTGAAAAATCCCATCGTCTCAACCCAAAATCTCCTTAAGCTGATAAGCATAGCAAAGTCTCAGGATACAAAATCAATGTGCAAAAATCACAAACATTCTTATACACCAGTAACAGACAAACAGGCAAATCATGAATGAACTCCCATTCACAATAGCTTCAAAGAGAATAAAATACCTAGGAATCTAACTTACAAGGGATGTAAAGGACCTCTTCAAGGAGGACTACAAACCACTGCTCAGTGAAATAGAAGAGAACACAAACAAATGGAAGAACATACCATGCTCATGGATAGGAAGAATCAATATCGTGAAAATGGCCATACTGCCCAAGGGAATTTATAGATTCAATGCCATCCCCATTATGCTACCAATGACTTTCTTCACAGAATTGGAAAAAACTGCTTTAAAGTTCATATGGAACGAAAAAAGACCCTGCATTGCCAAGACAATCCTAAGTCAAAAGAACAAAGCTGGAGGCATCATGCTACCTGACTTCAAACTATACTACAAGGCTACAGTAACCAAAACAGCATGGTACTGGTACCAAAACAGAGATATAGACCAATGGAACAGAACAGAGTCCTCAGAAATAATACCACACATCTATAGCCATCTTGATCTTTGACAAACCTGAGACAAACAAGAAATGGGGAAAGGATTCCCTATATAATAAATGGTGCTGGGAAAATTGGCTAGTCATCCACCTGAAACTGGATCCTTTCCTTACTTCGCATATGGAAATTAATTCAAGATGGATTAGAGACTTAAATGTTAGACCTAAAACCATAAAAACCCTAGAAGAAAACCTAGGTGATACCATTCAGGATATAGGCATGGGCAAGGACTTCATGTCTAAAACACCAAAAGGAATGGCAACAAAAGTCAAAATTGACAAATGGGATCTAATTAAACTAAAGAGCTTCTGCACAGCAAAAGAAAACTACCATCAGAGTGAACAGGCAACCTACAGAATGGGAGAAAATTTTTGCAATCTACTCATCTGACACAGGGCTAATATCCAGAACCTACAAAGAACTTAAATAAATTTAAGAGAAAAAAATGAACAACCCCATCAAAAAGTGGGCAAAGGATATGAACAGACACTTCTCAAAAGAAGACATGCATACAGCCAACAGACACATGAAAAAATGCTCGTCATCACTGGCGATCAGAGAAATGCAAATCAAAACCACAATGAGATACCATCTCACACCAGTTAGAATGGCAATCATTAAAAAGTCAGGAAACAATAGGTGCTGGAGAGGATGTGGAGAAATAGGAACACTTTTACACTGTTGGTGGGATTGTAAACTAGTTCAACCATTGTGGAAAACAGTATGATGAATCCTCAAGGATCTAGAACTAGAAATACCATACGACCCAGCCATCTCATTACTGGGTATATACCCAAAGGATTATAAATCATGCTGCTATAAAGACACATGCACACGTATGTTTATTGCGGCACTATTCGCAATAGCAAAGACTTGGAATCAACCCAAATGTCTATCAGTGACAGACTGGATGAAGAAAATGTGGCACATATACACCATGGAATACTATGCAGCCATAAAAAAACGGATGAGTTCATGTCCTTTGTAGTGACAGGGATGCAGCTGGAAACCATCATTCTCAGCAAACTATGGCAAGAACAGAAAACCAAACACTTCATGTTCTCACTCATAGGTGGGAATTGAACAATGAGATCACTTGGACTCTGGAAGGGGAACATCACACACTGGGGCCTATTATGGGGAGGAGGGAGAGGGGAGGGATGGTATTGGGAGTTATTCCTGATGTAAATGATGAGTTGATGGGTGCTGACGAGTTGATGGGTGCAGCACACCAACATGGCACAAGTATACATATGTAACAAACCTGCATGTTGTGCACGTGTACCCTAGAACTTAAAGTATAATAATAAAAAAAAAGAAATTGCTACTAATAAAACTGGTCAAGCCTTGACTGTTCTTGCCCCGCAAAAGACTCAGATGAGAAATGCTGTCTATCAAAATAGATTAGCTCTCAACTACTTGTTAGCAGCTAAAGGAGGAGTTTGTGCAAAATTTAACCTTACTAATTATTGTCTACACATAGATGATCAGGGCAAGTAGTTAAAGATATAACAAAACTGGCACATGTACCCATGTAAGCGTGGCATGGATTTAATCCAGGAGCCATGTTTAGAAATTGGTTCCCAGCAATAGGAGGATTTAAAACTCTTATAATAGGAGTAATAATAGTAATAAGAACCTGCTTTCTGCTCCCTTGTTTGCTCCCTGTACTTCTCCAAATGATAAAAAGCGTTGTTGCTACCTTAGTTCACCAGAAAGCTTCAGTACAAGCATATTATAAGAATCACTATCAATCTATTGTACAGGAAGACATAAGTGGTGAAAATAAAAGTGAGAATTCCCACTAATAAAATGAGTGAAAGTCTCAAAGGGGGGAAATGAGGGAAGAGAGAAACTCTCTCATATTGTTTTATATTGTTTTATACTTAGTACCTATTTTAAGAAGAAACAAGGAAGTGAAACCAAAGGCAGGCAGCCCAGCACCAGGCACCAGACCCAAAACCACACCCAAAACCAGGCCTGGGTCTGCCTGGCCTACACCTAGTAGTTAAAAATCAACTCATGACTTAACAACCAATGTTATCCATAGATTCCAGACATTGTATGGAAGAACATTGTGAAACTCCCTGCTCTGTTCTCTTTCACTCTGACCACCGGTGCATGAAACCCCTGTCACGTACCCACTAGATTGTTCAATCAGTCATGATCCTTTCATGTGAAACCTTTAGTGTTGTGAGTCCTTAAAAGGGACAGAAATTGTGCACTTGGGGAGCTCGGATTTTAAGACGGCAGCTTGCTGATGCTCCCAGATGAATAAAGCCTTTCCTTTTACAACTCGGTGTCTGAGGGGTTTTGTCTGCGGCTCGTCCTTCTACAATAGAACTTTATAAAGATCTGAGATTTCAAAAGGAAGTAATGTTTATGAAAAATGATATAAATTTCCATCTTAAGCTAAGAAAAGAGGAAGAAATTAAACCCACAGATATAGAATATAAACAATATTTTAATTAATACAAGAAATCCTTGAAATACAAAGAAAAGAAAAAAAAACAATTAAATCATATTTTTGAAAAGATAAATAAAATGACAAATTTCTAGTTAGACTAATCAAAGCTGCAAAGAAACGTAAGTTATCAATATTAGTATTGAAGCAGGAAATATTACCACATATGTCAGAAATTAAAAGAATAAAAAGAATATTATGAATCACTTTTTATCAGTAAATCTGTTCATCTCAACAGAATAGACATATTCACTAAAGAGCACAGCAGAACAAACCTGAATAAAAATAGAATTTCTGAATATCCATTGATATGGTTTGACTCTGTGTCTCCACTCAAGTCTCACCTTGAATTGTAATAATCCCCATGTGTCAAGGGCAAGACCAGGTGGAGATAATTCAATCATGGGTGCAGTTTCCCCCATACTATTCTCATGATAGTGGGTGAGTTCTGATGAGAGATCTGATGGTTTTATAAGGGGTTTCCCCCTTCTCTCTGCTCTCATTCTCTCTTCTGCTGCCTTGTGAAGAAGGATGTGTTTGCTTCCCCTTCCACCATGATTGCAAGTTTCCTGAGGCCTCCCCCGTCATGCAAAACTGAGTCAGTTAAACTTCTTTTCTTTATAAATTACCCAGTCTTGAGTATTTCTTCATAGCAGCATTAAAATGGACTAACACATCCATATTCATTTAAAAATTACATTAATAATCAATATCATTCCACAATGAAAACTTTAGGCTCAGATGTTTTCAATGGTAGAACATAAAAGAATAAGATACAATAAAGCCAATTGGCACAAACTTTCTCAGAAAATAGGAGAAAATGTTTCTCAACTCCTTTTGTGACACCAGCATAATTTGGATACCAAAATCAAACAAAGATACTACAAGAACAGAAAATTATAAACCGATATGTTTTATGAATACTAAGAAACAAAATCCTCAATAAGATACTAGCAGTTCATAACTAGTAGACTGTAAAGAGAATAACACATCATACAAAAGTGGTGCTCTACCCAGCAATGCAAAGTTTTCTCAGTGTTTGAAAATCAAGGTGATTCATTGTATTTAGATAACAGGGGAGGAAAAAAGTTATGCTCATTTTAAAAAAAATACTTGTCAAAACTCAGCATCCACTCATAACAAAATTTTCCACAAACTATGAATAAGATTACATGTTCCTAATTTAAAAGCAGCATTGTAGTGAGTACAATAACAGCACCTCCAAAGACTCCCATGTCCTAATGCCCTAATTTCGCAAAATCTGTGAATGATACCTTACATGGTAAAAAAAAAAAAAAAAATTGCAAATGATATTAAAGCTAAGGTCCTTGATATAGTGAGATTACCCTGGATTATCTGGGTTGCCTAATGTAATTATCCAAATCCTTAAAAGCTGAGAGCCTTTGTAATTCTGCCAACAATACAAAGGAACAATAAAACAGCCCTTTCCCAGAGGTCTCCAGAAGGGAACACAGCTCTGCTGGCATATTGATTTTAGCCAATGAGACCTGTTTCAGACTTCTGGACTAGATAATTTCAAAATAATATTTTTTAAAGGGTGCTAAATTCATGGTAATATTTTATGGCAGCTATAAAGGAAATGATATTACTGTCATATGTAAATGTAACATATTGAACCTTTAGTCACCAAGATTGGAAACAATGTAAAGATGTCTGCTCTCATTATTTTATTAAGCATTTTGTGAGATGATTTACAACATGTAATCAAATACAGAAAAAAATAAAAGTTTTCGTATTGGAAGTATGTCTCCATTCATTTACAACATAGTCTAATGCTATAAAAACTGAAAACTTTCCTTTCTAAAACTAGTAAAATTTATTCTAAAGATGATATGGCTAAAAGAAACCCACCAAATACATGCAGAGAAATTCTAAAATAGAAAAAAAAAAAAACCCTACAAAAATATTGCCACTTACACGATGGGCTTCTAATTTTTTAGAGGTAACATAATTCTGAATCCATTTTGTATTTATTATAATAGAAAGCAAAGGAGTAAAATTACTGATTTTTTTTTGTAACCAGTATTTTCACTATAAGAGAAAGGAAAAACAAATAAAACAAATAATGAATGAGAGAATATGTGGAAAAATGGAATAGTGTTAGGTTTAGATTTAAGGTGTCATGAAAACATGAATTTTAAATGTATTTTGTAGCTCTATCTACTAAGAATATTGAGAAGCAATGATGGTCAATTAGCAATGAGAACAGCTGGATATTAGCATATAAATATATTTCCTTTCAAAAAGAAATAAGGCTTTTTAAAGAAATACCTGATTACACATTTCAGGCAGGAAAAAAATAATACAATGTGGGCACAGAATATTTTGTTGTTTCAGAAAGCAAGAATAAGAGAATATTTTATCTTCATGCTCAAAAAATGCCAGCCAATAAGAGTAGAATAATGGAAAGAATAAGAAAAATAATTATTTTTTACATATGATTTAATAATTGATTCAAGCAATGTTGACTAATTACCTCTGGAAAAGATAAAAAACAGCATTTATGAAGATAAATATGACCAATATCAGGAATGAAAAATAATACCACAACATACTATAGATATTTAAATGGGAAGAAGAGACTTTTACAGGTAAATTTATACATATAAAATTGAAAATTATACAAAATATATAACTTTGTAGAAAAATACAATTTACCAAAACTGAAACAAAAGAAAGAAAATCTGAGTAGCTTATATCTGTTAAAGAAATTGAATCTTATTTTAAAACCTTCCTCAAAGAAATACCAAGCCAAAATAAGTCCAATGATAAAGCATAGTAAGCATTTAAGAAAGAACAGCACTAATATTTACCAATTCTTCCAGAGAATAAGAAACCTGGAAGCACTTGGGATCAATTTAGAGTTCAGCATGACTTTGATTTACAAAGCTGGCAAGGGCATTATGAGGACTATGGATTAGAGACTAATCTCATTCGTAAATGTAGATTCATGATTTAAAATTAGCAAAATAAGTCCAGTAACACATAAAAAGAATGACATATCGGGAGCAAATTTATTTTATTCAAAAGATACAGAAGTAATACTCGATGTATTTTTATCTCCAGAACAAAAGTTCAATATAGAAGAAGAACATGGCACTATTGAGGTGCTCTCCAAGTCACAGAAATAGGAAGGGGCATTTGAGAGAATCTTAAGAAGTGCATATATCTGTACCTAATCTTACACATACACTACGGCTCAGAAATTTTACCTTTACCAATAAAACCAGGCATATATGCACAGAATAGATGTTCAGCAATAATTAAAGCAGAATTATATGAACTAGCCCCAAACTTGAGATAGTGCTTAGGCCTAATAGTAGGCAAATGCAGAAATCATTACTGAACTAAAACGCAAAAGACCCACTAAAGAAACAGGACAATTATACCCCCTTTAGGTGAACCAAAACTTAATCCATACCTCAGATTCTGTAACTATGGGTCCCAGGCCACGACAAAATATTTTTAAATTTATAAGATTCTTCCAAGGAGTTGTCTATGTCATTAGATTTATTTTGTTCTCTATAGTCGTGTAGTTAAGTTCTAGTTACTCCATATCCTTGAAACGCTTATTATTGTCAGCCTTTTTAATTTCAGTCATCTTGTGCTCCTATTAAGGCCACTAATCGTAGTTTTCATTCCCATTCCCATGATAACTATGATGTTGAACACCTTGCCATATAGTTTTAATGTAATTTTCGTCATTTAAGGAAGCTCATACAATTGGTGTACGATGAGCATGGTCGAGCAGTAGGGAAAGAACGGCCCTTTCAACAAATGGTAGATGAACAGTATTAGTGTATTAGAAAATGACATTGGACTTCTACAGCATACAATCAACTTCGGAATGATTATAGACTTAATTAGGCCAAAATAATAACCATTCCAGAATACAACGTAGTTTAGGAACTTTAGGATTTGAGGCTGTTTAAAGGCGCCTTCATAACATTTTAGTATCAAGAGAATCGTAATTTAAAACTCCAGTGAGGTTCAGTTCGATATGATGTGATGGTCAAAATTTAAATGTCAGGAAACACTAAACAATGAGAGTGAAGTCACAGAAACTTCCACATGCTACAAAGAGGAGTATTAATTGGCACCTGCCAACTGGAATATAATTTGTCAGAATCCATGAACGTTGAATACAAAGGACGTTATCTACTGATTTCACTCTTGGAGAGATGCCCTAAGGTAATCCGTTAATGCGTGCTTCAGATATATGTGCAGAGATGGTCATGATGGTCAAAAAGAAGGAAGAAACAAAAATGAATGTCCATCAAAAGAAGAAATGAAACATACACTGTTGTACATGCATACCATCACATACTAGAAGGAACCATAAACATGTACATGAATATGGATGGTTCTAGCAGTTATAATTTCAAGTGGAAAAAGAAATAAAAGAATAGATAGAATATGATTCAAATTATTGTAGGATGCAAAGACAGGAAAAAAAACCCAGATATGTCGTTTAGGGAAACACATGTAGGTGATAAATTACTTTAAAAAGAAAAGTAAGAGATTATCATAAAATTCAAAAGAGTGGTTACCTATGTGGTGACCAGGGCTGTGATGGGGAAGTTACACAATGGGGGTGTCTAAGGTTTTGGGGGTAATTTAATGGGTACTCATTTTATGAAGTTTCCTAATTCAGTGTGGTTGCATTTTATTCACTTTCTTCTAGTGCAGTGTATTTGACGTTAAAACATATTAGGCAACAGACAGTAACCATGAGTCGCCTGCTGACAAAGGTGCTGCGTCCCTTCCCCTGGGCTGATGGCCATGACCTGCATACCTCCAGGTCACAACATGCAGCTCAAATTCCAGGCATGAGCCCATGGGAAAGCTGTATTACTTCAGAATTAACAACAGGGGCCCTTCAGTGTAAGCGAACCAAATTAAGCCTCAAAATAGCATATGATTTTATTTGGGAAAATGTTTCAAAAAAGAAAATGTTTAAAAGGTTTGTTTCTCTTCCCAGAATGTGGCCTCCTTACCATAGAGTCAATGCTGGCATTACTTTTCCTACTACAAATTAAGGGTTATCAATAATTTTCCTGCTGTGACAATGGAAAGAAAACAGAGAGACGAAAGAAAGCTCTGGACCTCTGTCCTGTGTGGGCCATTTCTGGGGTAATAAATTAAGAGCAGCAGGTATTTTTCAGAGTACCATGGAAGAAAGTAATATTTCTTTACAATTAATAATGATGACAATAACCACACAACAATGGCATAATGATGATGATGAGATTTGACAATTATTTACTGAAATTTCTTGACCTACCTCTGACCTATTCATGTCAAAATATTCACCACTGGCCTACTAATTTAGATCTGCCCAATGAACAGTTAGATAAGATCTCAAATGTTGGTTTTCCCCAAATATCTATTACATAGAAACCCATTAAACTCTGCATGTGAGAACAGAAATGCAGTTCTGCTGAACCAGATTGGAGGAAGAGCCCACACCACCCACTGCATTTGACAGCTAAGCTGCACCTCAGGGTTCCCCTGGTCCCTTCATAGATGCAGATGGTTCTATCTCTCTATGTGTGTGTGTGCATGTGTTCCTGTATACACTGGCCAAAAATTTAAAGACGCACAACAAGTATATGACATATTTTATTCACACTATTTAAAAAACGCTAAACAAAACCATTTTTAGCATATGTCAGGGATGAATATGAGAACAGTTTACTGAGTTTTATAATGGTTCTATGCTTCTGGCACTTATTCATTTGTTTAAAAACTATGTTAATTTTTATGTCAATTTGGGAAAGACTTCATCACAAGATGATAACTTGTGTTTTTCAGTTATTTACTAAATATTCATTAGTTGTAGGATGTGTTTTTTGAAAGATATTTTCTCATGGAACATATAACTATACAATCTCTGCTGCAGAGACTTGAGAAGTTTAAGAACCAGTGACCGTGTTTTCTCTCTTTTTCTTCTTTCTCTCCTCATAAACCACAGTGATGGCTGTGTGGATAAATAAGTAAAATGTGTAATTAATTCCAATGCAATTTTACCGAAGCATGGATTTCAGACTCACTCTGGGGGCACTTAGAGAAGAGAGCATGACAAAATGTCTTTGTCAATGTCGTGTTAAATAAGATTATGACCACATTTGATTGCCAGCAATTCTTATAGCAACACAATCTCTTATCTCAATATTTACTAGATATGTCAATATTTACATAAAAATATATCATCTCAATATTTACATAAAATATTTACATAGATATCTCAATATTTACATAAAATATATAATTTTTATTACTACAAGTTTTTACCGAGTTTACCTGTTCATAC
Source organism: Papio anubis (assembly GCF_008728515.1). Taxonomy (NCBI): domain Eukaryota; kingdom Metazoa; phylum Chordata; class Mammalia; order Primates; family Cercopithecidae; genus Papio; species Papio anubis. The sequence goes on from NC_044979.1 coordinate 121,834,842, forward strand.
ATTACCAGTAATTTTCTTTGTAAATAATTGATTTAAAACTATTTTCTTTTATATAGAATTATTTACATCAAAGTATTGTTATGTTTTTCTATGGGAATGATGAGTATATCAAATCTAATCTTTTTCATTTCTCTGTGTTGGTTGGATACCTAAATTAACATTTTCTATTATAATTTTCCACTTATTTGGAATTTTGTTTTATTTCTGATGTTTTATTTAAAATAGTTTATCACAATTTTTTTTGGCAATTTTGTTATATCTTAAAAATGAAAAAAACCCATATACACATGCACGGTTCTGCACGCACCACAGGATAGTGAATGGGAGCACAAATACCACACAGAAGCCGACCATGATACACCAACCACAGAGAACTGTGGGATTAGAACTCTATGAAAGGAGGAAGATGTCTACTCATCAGGTAACCTCATGATCTTTAGCCGCATTTGTATACTGCAATGGTTCATTTCATGTGTCCACTTGGCAGGGCTATGGAGTGCTCTGATATTTGGTTAAAACTTGTAGTTTCTGTGAGGGTGTTTCTGGATGAAATTAACATTTAATTGAGTAGACCAAGTGAAGCAGATTGCCTTGCCAATGTGGGAACTGGGGCTGACACCTTTGCCTCCTCTGGTTCTCAGGCCTTCAGGCTTGGACTGGAACTGTACCACTGGCTTTCCTGGGTTTCCAGCTTGCAGACAGCGAACTGTGGGACTTCTTTGCCTTCATAATCATGTGAACTAATTCCTCATAATAAGTCTCTCAATTAGATCAGTAGATAGAGGGATGGAGATTCTGTTGGTTCCATTTTTCTGGAGAACTGACTAATATAGATGTATATTATCTTACAAAGCTATATACACAGGTATACTTTATTTTCTCTAGGCTTCATCTATTTAAAGCTCTAATTATATTGACAAAATATAAATACTTTCGATATCATTATTTTGTTCAGGAAAATTTAGTTGTTAAAAATAGCATGGGTAATCCATGCTAACAATAAAAGTATGCAGCCTATTTTTCTTTCTTTCCCTCCCTTCCTCCCTTCCTCCCCTTCCTCCTCCCTTCTTTCCTTCCTTTCCCTTTCCCTTTTCCTTCCTTCCTTCCTTCCTTCCTTCCTTCTTCCTGCTTTTCTGTCTCTTTGTACCGGTCCCTCTTGCCCGGCTGGCGCACCGCCACCAGCCCCGACCCCGTCCACGCCGCATTCTCCCTGCCCCAGCCCCGCAGCCAGCTGACCATGGCTTCACCACCCACTTTGCATTTTTATTGCCCCACCAGCCAGCCAGATTTCCAGCTCCTGACCTTGTGGATCCACCCACTGCCTCTCAGTGTTGATTAATCATGCTTCGTCTGTTTTATTCCCGGTCCGCCCGTCCTGGCCCATCCATTCACCCGTCCTGTCCGTCCGGTCCTGTTCCGTCTGCCCACCCGTCCGTCCACCCGTCCTACCCAACTGCCCGGGCGGTTCGCCTGGCGTTCGCCCGCCGTCTGGCCCCGTCTGGCGGGTTGCTGGCGGCGGTTCGATCCTCTCTCTTTCTTTCTGCCTCTCTCTCTTTCTTGTCTCTCCTTTCTTTTCTTTTCTTTCTTTTTCTTTTCTTTTTCTTTTCTTTTCTTTCTTCTTTTCATTTTCTTCCTTTCTCCCACCTCCTTCCCTCTTCTCTTCTTCTTTTATTTTTGTGATTGAATTATCTCTTTCCTAAAAAATAATATTTCTTGCAGATAGGTCACTGTTTGCATAAACTATCCCTTGGTAGTAGAAATTTAGAGGAAATAAATGAATACTTGACAATACATTTGCTGTTTACTTATACTATTTCAGTGGAAATATGAGATTTAAAAATTTCACTTTGCCAGTTTTACAGGATTAGTGTAATTAGTACATCAAGCTCTAGAGTAGAGATCAGATTTTCAGTCCTGTATCCTTGATATTGTCTATTAGTTATGCCACTTAGTAGCTGAGTAGAAACACAATAGAAAACCCCCGTATACACCCCAGAATAAAATTAAAAGTACTACAACTATTTATGTTGGTGAAAATATGTATCGCGAAAGGAATTCCTGTACACTAGTGGTAGGAGCACAATTTATTATAGTCACTTTGGGAAACAATATATAATTGTCTATGAAAGTTAAACATAAGCTTACCCTACAGCCTAGATATATATCCAAAAGAAATTCAAGGACATATGCACCAAGACTTGTGCAAAATCACTGGTAGCAGCATTATTTGTAATAACACAAAGCAAGAAGCAACCCAAATGTTCACCAACAGTAGAATGGACAAACAAATTAGTACACATTCATGCAATTGAGTAATGAAAAAGCAATGAAAATGAATGTGCAATAACCACACACAATGTAATATTGAACAAGTGAAGCCAAAAGAGGATATGAATTTATAGTCCCATTTAAGTAATCATCAAATAGAGAGGAAACTAATTTATAGTGTTAAAAGGTAGGATGTGGCCTATATTCTGAGAAGAAACATCAACAGTGATTATGAAGGGACATAAGGAGGCTTCTGGATGGTGGCAATATTCAGTTTTTTGACCTGAGGTACAATTGCTACCTGTGATAATCCACTTCACTCTAAATGTTAAAAAGTAATCCAATGGCATCTTGACGATATTTCTTGATCTTCTTTCTTTCCAGTCCCACTGATCCTGGGCCCAGCTACTATCCTCTCAGAGGCCCCACGGAGAGACCTCTGCCTCCCTCCTGCACTGGATAGCCTGCCTCCTGGATCCTGTATATTCATTTCCTTGACTCACTCTCTGATGCAGTCAGTACATCCTTTTGTACCTTCTTCAGAAGTGGTGCAATCCCTTGCAGTTATCTTTTGAGACTTTAAGTATCTAAAAATATTTTTATTCTACCATCATACCCTTTAACTCTTTAATTTGCCTGGGTATGTAATATGAGGTTGAATATTACATCCTTTCAGAATTGTCAGGAGAATGCTATCGTCCTTGGGTTTCCAAGGTTGCTCTTCACATGTTTACATATTCTCTCTCTCTCTTTCTCTCTCTTTCTGCCTTTCTCTCTCTCTCTCTCTCTCTCTCAACTCTAAAACCTTGTAGAGTCTTCTGTTGGTCATAAGTACTTTGAAATTTCCTAATGATGTACTTTGCTCTGGATTTATTTCTTCCAATGTACACATACTTAGGGAATTTTTTTTTTTACTGTAAATGAAAATTCTCTTGAACAAATTTATTAATAATATCTGCATCATCTGTAACATTGAAAAAAAAAACTCTCTCATTCCAGATTCCCCATTATTCAGAGTTTGAACTTCCTGGGCAATTATTTTATTATAATTTCCATCTTTTTATCTTTTCTTCTCTACTTCCTTGGAGTTATATTCACTTTATCTTCCAAATCCTTTATTTCGGTGTTTATTTCTGCTGTTATGTTTTTAATTTCCATGGGCTCCTTTACGTTGTCTGAAAGCTCCTGTTTCTGTTTTGTGGATGCCATATAATTTATATTTCTGAAGATACTAATGACGGAGTTGAGGTATTTTTCTCTCTGCCAAGAATGCTCCAATTTAGTATTTTTCTGTCTGTTTTTTCTGTTAGGCATTTTTCTCCAATGTCTGAAAATCATTGTCTCACTGCTCATAATTTATACTGGAGAGCAACAAAACAGTGACTGTCAGCTCAGATCTTGTATGTGCAGCTTGTGCAACCTGAGCTTTACTGTGAAAAGGTAAGCATGGGCTATTTGTTGGCAAACTCTCATTTCTATTTTGTATTCATTGCCCTTCAGATGGTTAGATTACCCAGAGAAAAATTGTTACAGCATTTGACTCAAAGATAAAGAATTGACGATCAGCATGCTTGGGTAGAATGGAGAAAGAGGTGTAAAAGGGCTCTTTATTAAGGATTCAGTTGAGGAAAATTCCCAGGACTCCTCTTTTTGGTCATGGTATCAGCACTTTCAATTGTGCCAGCTTCTTTTTCAGCCCAGAGACCTTCTGTTCCATTGAGGAATCAAAAATTCAGGGTTGGCAAGGGGTTGGCAGGTCACTTAGCTGAAAGGAACTGGAGGAGGGTATTAGCATTTAAAGTCCTTTCAAGCCATTTATACTCACTGTAACTTACTTTTTCATCCCCACCCCATCAGTACTAATCCCACTGGTAAGTGCTCCTGCCAATTCCTGGGTCTTTGAGGACTCTGTTCTATACATCAATGCTTTGTAGATTTCCCTGCTGGGAAGTTAGGAATTGGCTTGCTTATTTCTTTGTAGCAATCATAGATACTGAAAAACCGAACAGAACAGACATTACATTTAAACTTGGTAATTTGAGGAGCGCTTAATTAAGGAGCTAAAGAGGTATGCGAGATATGGAGAAACCAAAAGAAATAGTGAAGTATTGTAGGGATACTGCTGCACAGGAGACCAGAAGGGATTGGAAGGAGCAGATGCCAGAGCCTGGAATGACAGAGATGTGTGCAGAGGAGTGCCTAACAGAAGCTTTAACCCTGGCTGAGGAGTGCAGCCAGCTCAGAGTCACACACGTAGAAGAAGACCAAAGGCTTCAATAGGTCAGCCTCCCACCTCCCTCCAATCTTCTGCTTGACCTCTTATTGGCTAAAGCAAATGAGAAGCCAGAACATCAGATAGTCAACTAATGTTCATATAAGTCAGCCTTTCCCACTTGTAGTTCTTAGAACAATGATAAAATGTGCTGAGCATGAAACAGCCTGAGAAGGAGGATCTGTTCAGAACAGACTGAGATCCATTCCTACTCCGTCAAGAAAATTGTGTCTTGCAGTGCTTTAGCCCATTGAAATCAAGGGACTTCAGTATATAAAAACCTAGAGTAGAATGCATTCAGCGTCACTTAGTTACAGTGTGACATGGGGCATGTCAGACAATACTCCATTCACCCTGCATTTTTATGAGTCCTGAAGGACTGACTTGCCATCAATTCTAAGATTCTTTTATTTCTTGCTTCCTTGAGTAATTAAGTGGCTTCCTTAACTGGTTGTGTGAGTGTTCTGTCTCATTGAACGCAGGCAAGTGGTAGAAATTATAGATTGGTAATCTGTGAACAGTGAACCTACTTCACAACTATAGAATCTAACTCCATTTTCAGCATTCTCCGCATTAATTCCTCATTCAGAGCTATATATGACAACAACTTTTTAAAATTTTATTTTAAGTTCCAGGATACAAGTGAAGAACATGCAGGTTTGTTACATACGTATACATGTGACATAGTTGTTTGCTGTACCTGTCACGTAGGTTTTAAACCCCACATGCATTAGGTATTTGTCCTAATGCTCTCCCTTCCCCTGCCTCCGCAACCCCCGACAGGCCCCAGTGTATGTTGTTCTCCTCCCTGTGTCCATATGTTCTCATTGTTTAACTCCCACTTATGAGTGAAAATATGTGCTATTTGGTTTTCTGTTCTTGTGTTAGCTTGTTGAGGTTGATGGCTTCCAGCTTCATCCATGACCCTGCAAAGGACATAATGTCATTCTTTTTTATGGCTGCATAGTATTCCATGGTGGCTATGTACTTTCTTTATCCAGTCTATCATTGATGGACATTGGGTTGGTTCTACGTCTTAGCTATTGTAAATAGTGCTGCAATAAACATACATGTGCATGTGTCTTTATAGTAGAATGATTTATATTCCTTTGGGTATATACCCAGTAATGGGATTGCTGATCAAATCATATTTCTGGTTCTTGATTCTTGAAGAATCGCCACACTGTCTTCCACAGTGGCTGAACTAATTTACATTCCCACCAACAACATAAAAGTGTTCCTATTTCTCCACAGCCTCACCAGCATCTATTGTTTATTGACATTTTAATAATCACCATTCTGACTGGCATGAGATGGTATCTCATTGTGGTTTTGATTTGCATTTCTCTAATGATCAGTGATGATGAGCTGTTTTTCATATGCTTGCTGGCCATATAAATGTCTTCTTTTGAGAAGTCTCTGTTCATATCCTTTGCCCACTTTTTGATGGGGTTGTTTGTTTTTCTTCTTGTAAATTTGTTTAAGTTCCTTGTAGATTCTGGATATTAGACCTTTGTCAGATGGGTAGACTGCAAAAATTTTCTCCCATTCTGTAGGCTGTCTGTTCACTCTGATGGTAGTTTCTTTTGCTGTACAGAAGTTCTTTAGCTTAATTAGATCCCATTTGTCAATTTTGGCTTTCGCTGCAATTGCTTTTGGTATTTTCGTCACGAAGTCTTTGCCCATGTCTGTGTCCTGGATGCAATGGGGAAAGGATTCCCTATTTAATAAATGTTGCTGGGAAAACTGGCTAGCCATATGCAGAAAACAGAAACGGGACCCCTTCCTTAAACCTTATACAAAAATTAACTTAAGATAGATTAAAGACCTAAATGTAAATCCCAAACCATAAAAACCCTGGACAAAACCTCTTTTTTTTTCTTTGAAACAGAGTCTCGCTCTGTTGCCCAAGCTGGAGTACAGTGGTGTGATCTCAGCTCACTGCAAGCTTTGCCTTCCTGGTTCACGCCATTCTCCTGCCTCAGCCTCCTGAGTAGTTGGGACTACAGGCACCTGCCACCAAGCTGGCTATTTTTTTTTTTTTTTTTGTATTTTTAGTAGAGATGGGGTTTCACCATGGTAACCAGGATGGTCTCAATCTCCTGACCTCGTGATCCACCTCCCTCGGCCTCCCAAAGTGCTGGGATTACAGGCGTGAGCCACCCTGCCCGGCAGACAAGACCTTTTTAAGAATGCTGGTACTCTCCTCACTAAAGCATTTTTGCATCAAAGAAGGGAGGAGTGCCTTTGGGGCCCTCCTGAAGATTGTGATGACCGGAGGGGTGAGAGTTTGCACCGAATCCTTTTAAACAATGCTTTCTCCTGAAACTGAAAGCTCACCTAATTAAGCCACCAAAGCTAACCTGCCTTACTTGCTTTTAATTGCCTACTTCCAGTTGATCCTAAAATTCCATTACCCTCCTTATAGATACCTGACTGTGGGTCACTATAGTAACAGTTGCTCAAAGTTATTTTTCAGGAACTAGGGGGCAGCTCTTGTTCAGTTTAAGCTGCTTGAGGCCACCAACCTTTACCTGGGCCTGCTGGGGTGCTTGAAGAGTGACCTTTTAACCTCAAAGGGCTAAAAATGCCACCCTCAGGTCATGCTTATGCCACTATTTCATGTAGCCGAATCCCGTGACAAACCATGTGGCTTGGTTACACTTGCACAGAAACCCCGATTATCTCATCTTTCCTACCCACCAATCATCTTTGCCCACACTTTAGAATGGCTCTTTATCCCTTACTACCCCAAAACCCTATTTTCAGGGAGGTGGATTTCAGATTTGTTCTTGCATCTCCTCACATGGCAGCCTTGTGAATAAAATCTTTTCTCTGTTTCAAAAACTAGTAGCCACAGTGATTGGCTTGTTGCATGCAGGCAGTAAAGAACCTGGTTGCTAACACTCCAGAAACTTTGACTCCTTTCATTAAAGAAGTAGGTTGACAACTGAGGCTTCTCTAGTGTGCTCCGCTTGTCAGCCTACTTCTTTTATGAAAGTATTGCATCTGGGTTTCAATTCCGCAAGCACAGAAAGTCAGTGCCACCATCATGGGCTTCATTTAACACGTTGAACCTTAAATCCAAAAGGGATGTGCTCATTTTCGTTAATTGAGTCCCATCTGGTCTGCTATTGTCATAGTTCTTTTAGGAACTGCTACCATATATACTCTGCAGACTGCTGAATCTATACAGAATCTATACAGGACTATAAGCTTTTTGGAGTGTGGGTGAGCTCCTCCTACAGAAGGTCTTACGTTTTCCTCCCTGACTTATGAAGGGACCTATATCTCACCGTGGGCCTCAAAGCAACAGTGGTGGTAGCTCAGGGTCTTCAGAAGCTTCCTGTAAGCAAGTGCCCAGGAAAGACAGCTGGAATTCACTTATGCAGAGGACTGCTTCCCCAGGGAGACCAAAGTTTGAATTTCTCAGACTCTTAGGCGTCTGCTTATATGTTCCCATCCCTCACGTTAGGCCCACTAGTGCTATTTTCCCAGTGTAAACAACCTTTACATCAGGCCCTCAGCTTGGTCTTCACCTATGTCTGTCCTCAAACTGAGGGGGATGAGGAACTCTTTCAAATCTGTCATGGAAGGTTATTAATTTTTCCTGTGTATTATCCGTCAAATGTTCAACAGTTTTACCTTTCTCAGTTCCTTGCATCATAGAGCCATCAAAATACCAGCTGAGGCCCTGCCTTCCAAATCACTTTGCATTCCAAAGTGACCGATGACCTCAGGCGCTTCATCTCTGCAGGCCGTGGTCCTCTCCTGCTCTCCATCCCAAGCGAGACTCTACTGCAGGACAGGATATCTGTGCCCCACCCCCATCCAACCAGGTGGCTACCCTGCATATCTCCAGTGGGGATGAACTCAATTACAGAATGCTCTAAGAGCCTTTTTCCTCACACCACTCCTGGTACCAATGACCAACCAGTCAGGGTCCTGACAAGATAACAAATGGCATGCTCAGTTTGGATGATTTGGGGAAAATCAGGGATCTATTTGTAAAGTAGTTCTCAAGGGAGAAGGAACCCAAAGCATTGCCTTCCCAGGACTGGAAGGAGCAGGACACTACACACCATCACCAGCCCAAGCCTAGAAGCTGGGGGGAGAGAATAGTTACCAGCAAAGAGAGAGAAAGAAAGAGGTAGCGAAGGGGTATTTAAGAGAATCTCTTGGTAGAATCAATAACTTTTGACCAAATAACCCAGCCTGAGGTAACCCATCATGGATGGAGAAAGAAGAATGGAAACCTGGACCTCAATCTTTCTTCTTTCTGCTTATGATATTTGTAGGCTGAACCTAAGCAAAAGCCAAAAGGGAAGTATTCTGTTGATTTGGGGATACAATTCAGCCTGAGGCTACAGAGCTGGGTGGGAAAAGGAGAACAGATCTGAAGCAGCAACCAAAACTGATCCAGCTACTTAGTAACCCCTAAGCCACCTACCTCTTTGCCATCTTCTTTCCAATTGTCTTTGCACTCTTGCATATTCTTATTCTGTCAAAATAAAATGAAGAATACATTGGGTTGATATCATTGATGCAGTTACTAAAGATTGTCTTTCCAAGGGCTTAGATACAGATGGAAAAGATTAACACGGTAACTGGCAGAGGACATAAAGTTCAGGTGTGCCTTTTTAGTCATTCCTCTGCTTGATTGGGTATCTCATGTGAAAAGCCTGCAGTTACTAAAATTCCAGATATAAAAGTCTATCTTCCCAGTTCAAAATTTATGGTACCTGTACCTTACCTTGTTTCTGCTTGCACTGAGTCTAGACTTTTATCTTCCTAGATTTCCAATCACATTGATTTCATCAGTGTTCTTGGTTTACGCGCTTCTTTGGCTTATAACACAGATGCACATTGAGGCCAGCTTTTGTTTTTGTTTTTTCTACAAAGGCTTTATGTTCATTGTTGTCTTCTGTATTCATAACCCCATGCATGCACTTCCCACTCGCCGGAATTCTTTTTCTCAAACTAGCTCGCCTAGTTAATTTCTGACTATCCTTAAATCTCGGCTCCTCTGTGACACAATGCCTCATTGCTTCCAACAGGGTAAAGTTATCCCTCTGTTGCACCAGATGATTGTCCTTGTGTATGCCCTGGAGATAGGATATGTAAACAGAAGTCTACGTTATTTATTGTTGCATTACAGTTTGCCATTGTATAGTTTTCAGCTCGTCTTTCCTGTTGGCCCATTAACTGTAAGAAAGTCATAGCTCCTTCTTTTATTACAGCCTGGCAGAGTAGATTCTCAATAAATTTTATTGATCAACTACTGTATTTATTCTGCATCATATAAGTTTCCTCTGTAATTTTGACCTTTCTGACTTGACCTCAGGACCCAGGAACTGGAGCAGAACTGTGGGGTGTGAAACCCTGACAGAGCAATGGCATGCAGACAGGAGAGAAATGTTCAGGATTCAGTGAATGGTTTTAATCCTGCTCTGCATTTTTTCTTACCCCAGGGACACTTTAAATGTCTGGAGCCATATATATTTTATGGCACCTTAAAGGCTAACTTTGCTCATGCCTGGGGATCTGTGTACTCTTTAAATGCTGTTTTGCTATTGCGATAAGGGACACAGTATGTGTTATTCAACTGAACACAAAAAGAAGAAAAGTGAAAACTTGGGTATGCACATCCCATCTTGAAACCACCTTTGTCTGTGTCTGGAGTGGGAAAAGTTATGGGTCAATATCTCCTTTCTGAGTCCTGGCATTAGGGAGACAGAGACGGATTTGATGATCACTCACTGGGCTGGCAAGTCCTTCCATCTCTACCCAAGTACAAACTCAGTTTCTTTTCTGAGTGCATAAGTGCTTAATGTTGATTGACTGAGTCATCTATCATGACACAGGAGTTTACATTTTCTTGCAGATATATAATGGGAATTCCAGTGAAATGGAAAACACTAAAACCATCATTTTTCAGAAGAACTGCTAAGTGTGAATACTAAGTAACATCTGCTAATGGTTATTGAGGGAACATATTCTAGGTGATAGAAGGGAAAACACACTTAACCAACTTTAGGATCTGGACTGCACTTGAAGTTTGCAAGTGAACATACACTTTTTTTTTTCCATTTTCTTTGGTTTTGTTTTGAAAAATGACAGCCTCGTAGTAAGAGATATTATAAAAGGATCTAAAACCTGTTTTCATACAGAGTAGTGACAATTGGTGTGTCTTACCAATAATGACATACGTTTAATATAGATTGCACTGTGAAAAATGATTTTGCTTTTATTTCCACCTATAAATTATTCACCCAGATCTTCATTCTGTTTAAGAGTCATTCAGATTGTGTCCTTAGAGACACAGGTAGCAGAGATCAAACATTTAGGTTATAATTTAGTGATTTTTGTTTTTCTAAAAGGACAGCTCTTAAAAATAAAAAGTAAAAATATTAACCACCAATAATTGTGGTTTAGGAATATTGAAGAAATGCATTACTTAGAATAAGCTTGAAAAAACAATTAGATGTTATTATAGTATGTTCTTTCTTATACAATCTACAGGACTTACAGAAATCTCAGACATCGAGTCTTCATATTTTATACTAGATATTTCTCACTTTCTTGCTCCAAAATCATTTTCCCTTTTTCTAGAAAGTATAAAATTTCCTACTTTTGCCCCAGCTACTCAACATATTCTTAGGAACCGATTCCACTGCGGGGCCCTGGCCACCAGGGAGGCACATGGATGGGGTGCTGTGCGAACCCGATTCCTCCCTTTAGAGGCCTGCACCTCAGGCTGAGACACCAGCAGCAACAGGGGCCAGGTTGACTCAATCTGATGCATGCCAGTCCCTCAAGAACCTGCCCACCAGCTTGGCTACCCAGATTTTATGTTCTGCTCTGGGTCTTTCTGAATTCTTATTCTTCAGCGGCCCTTTTTCTTAGTTATAAGAACCCCATGTCTCCCAAGTACCCACATCGCTCAAGTTCTCTGAAGTGCATTTCCATTTATTATAAACAAAGATTCTTACCAATACATAAAACATCCCACAATGTGTTAAATGGGTAGACAATTTCACCTTTTAAAGTAAAATGACTTGATTCAATTTTCCTTCACTGGTAACTACAAGATTGTTGATTAGAAATGATTGCCTTGGTAGTACAGGCTGAAGCCACTTGAGATCTCTCAGAATCTCTCCAGGCTCATAGGAGACAGAAATTTCTTTTGCTGAACATTTGGCCATTTGATATTAATGCCTACACTAATAGCCATCACATGAGTTGTATTTACTGTGGCAGGCACTTAAAATGCCTTAAATATATAAACTCATTTAATTCTCACAACCCTAAAAATTAAGTATAGACATAATCCAGTGTTATTTTTAAATATAATATATGCTGTAGCAGGGATTCTGTCTTATGTAGTGTGGTATACCCATTACCTATCATAGTATGTGACATAATAGTCACTCAGTAAATATTTCTTTCTTTTTTTTTTTTTTTTTAAATGGAGTTTTACTCTGTCACCTAGGCTGGAGTGCAATGGTGCGATCTTGGCTCACTGCAATCTCCACTTCCTGGGTTCAAGTAATTCTTCTGCCTCAGCCTCCCAAGTAGCAGGGATTATAGGCTCCCACCACCACACCCGGCTAATTTTTGTATTTTTAGTAGAGACGGGGTTTCACCGTATTGGCCAGACTGATCCCGAACTCCTGACCTCAGATGATCTGCCTGCCTCGGCCTCCCAAAGTGCTGGGACTACCGGCGTGAGTCGCTGTGCCCGGCCAGTAAATATTTCTTAAATGAATCGTACAATGTGTGTCTGGGCTTATCATGCCCATGATTGCTTGTAGTGGAGATATATGTCAATATAAACCTCTTTCTTACATGTTCATCTCCCACTTCTTAAATATTTATTTAGTGTTATCAGAGCATCCATGTCACACTAACTTCATGTGACACTGAAAACCCATCTCTGGCTCTGGGAGTTTTGGAAGTGAGACAAGAGAGTAAGCTTGTATATCTAGTGCTTGAAGCCATAAGATGAAAAATACAGGAATGGTTGATGGACATATTCTACATGTTATGGTAAAGAAATCCTCCTCAGCAAGAAACAAGAATTAAACCAGAATCCAAAAAAAAAAAAAGAAAAAGAAAGAAAAAGAAAAAGAAAGCAAGCACCAGTGAGAATTAGAAGTCCAGATTCTAGTTCGTCCTGAGGCTCGAATAAATGTTGGCCTTTGTATATATAACTCAGTTGTTCAGAGTCGATGGTACATTCCTTGTTCTTCTAATAAAAAGTCATTTCTTTTTTTATAAATTAGAGACAGGATCTTGCAGTATTGCCCAGGCTGGTCTTGAACTCCTGGCCTCAAGTGATCCTCCTGTGCTAGGATTACAGGTGTGAGCCACCACGCCTAGCCAAAAAGTAGATTTATCTCTTTAGATTATAACATGCATTGTCATTCCCTTTTAATTTAGCATTATGGTAGATATATTGTCCATTTGGGCTGCTATAACAAAATGCCTTAGCCTAGGCAATTTATAAACAACAGAAATTTATTATTTTCCATACTGGAGGCTGGGAAGTTCAAGATCAAGGCACCAGGAAATTCAGTGTCCAGTGAGGCACCTCTGCTTCATAGATAGTACCTTCTTTCTGCATCCTCATATGGCAGAAGGGGGTAACGATGTGTGCTTGAACTTCCTTTACAAGGGCTTTAATCCCATCCATGAGAGTGCAGCCCTTATGAATTATCATTTCACAAGGGCTCCATATCTTAATACTCTCATATTAGGTATTAGGTCCTGACATATGAATTTTGGGGGGACACTAGAACATTAAAACCATATGGCAGTAACCTTGCAGCCAAGTATTCCTCTTCAGCTATCTAGGCCTAACATTTGCACTTCTTAATTATATCTCATTCTTCACTTCCTTTATAACCTACTGAAGCAAAACTTTAATTATAATGTTCCTATTAAGTGAAATAAACATTTGAAATATTTAGCTCTCAAAAACGGCTCAACATATTAAACTGTTAATGTATAGTAACATCACTCTACTTCTAAAAACTAAGCTATATACTTCATAACATGGAATGTAAGGCTTCCAACTATATCCTTAATTTATCTTCCCATATTCATATTCTACTTCTCCCAATAGGAACTTTATGTGTCTGTCAGGCGCTTTTCTATAGAATTCGCCTAAATGTACCTGGATGTTTTCCAGTTCATACCTCTTGTGAATTCAGTTTGCTTTTGAAAATGTCATTTTGAGGAAGGAGGTGTGAACACAAATAATATGTCAATGTGTAATTATTTTTCAGACTTTGAAGAAAACAAGGAAGATCCATTCGTGGATCAAGAAAGTAATGCTGTTCTGGGTACACTGAGACATGGGGTCGCTACCTCATAAACTGCCTTTGTAAACCTAATTCAGAATTTTCAAACTTCAAAAGACAGAGAAATACTGAGGAATGCTGCTTAGACAGACTTGACATACAGAGAACATATTCGTTTCAGGAACAATTTCATCTTCATCAATTATTTAAATACTTAGTCAGATTTGCCTTATGTCACATAAAGTTGAATATGAGTAGCTGAAGTGTTGATACAAGAACAAGAAATGTAGTTTTCATACAATTAGTATATATTTTCAAAGATAAAAATATTACACAGGATACATGAAGAAATTTAGAATGAACTCTAGTTTGCAATCAATGATAAAATGTAAGATAAAAAACTAAAAACATAGTTGCAAATTGTGATTAAAAGGCATGCAAAATTAGGGATTTATAAATTAGTTACATATGTGGGAATATGGAACCCATGAATAATATGAATACATACTGGTTTGTACATTTACTTAACTTTACACATTTGTTCTCTTTTCTCTGTCTGTAAAAGATAGATAGATAATAGATAGATAAATAGAAAAAGAAAAAGATAGATATAGATAGCAATATAAGCTCTGAAAGAAGAGTAGAACATTTTTGCCAAAAATCTTTTCCTAAGAACACCTTTCTTAAATACTAAGAAGAAAAGGTTGAACATCTGGAACAATTTGTGAAATAAACAACAGTATAGCTTCCTTCAGTAGAAAACATGCTGTTTTCTTACGTTTTTAGTATTATAGTCTGATAACCCATGGTATATTTCCAAGATCAGACAGAATTGTAAATGTAAAATCATCAAATATAAAAGAGTGTTGATGAAAAAATAAACTCTGTAAAATATTTGAAGAGGTTTATTCTAAAACAAATGTGAGGACCATGACCCATGACACAGCCTCAAGAGACCCTGAGAACATGTGCCCAAGGTGGCTGGATTACAGCTTGGTTTCATACAATTTAGGAGAAAAGAAGTTACAAGCAAAGACATAAATCCATACATGGAAGGTACACATTGGTCCAGCCCGGAAAGGCTGGACATGTCAAAGCGAGGGTTGGGCTTACAAGTCATAGATGGATCCAAAGATTTCCTGATTGGCACTTGGTTGAAAGAGCTAAGCTTTGCCTAAAGAGTTGAAATCAGCAGAGAAATGCTTGGGTTTAAGATGGGTACGGGGGTGGTCATGAAAACCAAGGTACTTGTCATGTAGAGAAGGCCTCCAGGTTGTAGGCTTCAGAAAGAATAGATGGTAAATGTCTTATCAGACCTTAAAATGTGTCAGACTCTTAGTTTTCTCTTCTAGGTCAGGAAAATACCTGGAAAGGGTAGAGAATTCTCTACGGAATGTAAATTTTCCCTATAAGAGATGGTTTTCATGGCCATTCCAAAATATGTCAAAGAAATATACTTTGGAGTAAAATACTTTTATTTCTTTTAGGCCTGTAACCTGTCATGTGATGTTTATATCTGAGTCAGGTTGGAGCTGGTATCTTATCGTTACAGAGAGTCTGTTCTGTCAGTCTTAGGATCTCTGTTTTAATCTTAATGCCGGTCACTTGTACCTGAACTTCATAAGAGAGAGGGCACAGTGAGGTATGTTTGACCCCCACCCCACCCTTCCTGTCATGACCTGAACTAGTGTCACGGGTTTCTTTCGAATCTCCTTCATTGAGAGGGGATCCATTCAGTAATTTGGGGGACTTTTATTTGATTTTTGGCTTATAAAAGTGAGGGACATCTGAGTCTGGAGCAGACTGAAGAGGAAGGGAAGTACAGTCCCCAGATAAAGGCCTTCAGATGCCATCTCCCATTAGCATGCAGGCCTCAGTCCAGAGGGTAAGTATGGCTCAGCATGCTTCTAGAAAAAGGAAATCTAGGGAAATCAAGAATGGACAAGAATGAATATTTGCCAGTGAAGTATGCTGAGTTCCTTACCTACCTTACCAGGTGTTTGTCACACGCTCATTCTCAGGAGAAAGTATTATTGATCCTGCTTTATAAAATAAGGAAAGGGAGGCTTTAAAGTTTTAAATTACTGTTTTGCTGTCAGCCAAGTCGTTTGTAAAAACGTAGTATTCTACAAAGTGTTTTCTGACACTCAACTCTATACAAATAAGGCCATAATGCCCTTTGTATTCATTTTCAGCATTTACATCAATGCTTTGAACAACATCCACAATAAAAACATCCACAGTAAAGTCTTGAGATTGAAAGTTGGGTCAGGTTTATTGATTTGCGTATCCAGCATATAAACAGAACCAAAGACAAAGACCACATGATTATCTCAATAGATGCAGAAAAGGCCTTTGACAAAAATTCAACAGCCCTTCATGCTAAAAACTCTCAATAAATTCGGTATTGATGGAATGTATCTCAAAATAATAAGAGCTATTTATGACAAACCCACAGCCAATATCATACTGAATGGGCAAAAACTGGAAGTATTCTCTTTGAAAACTGGCACAAGACAGGGATGTGCTCTCTCACCACTCCTATTCAACAAAGTGTTGAAAGTTCTGGCTAGGGCAATCAGGCAAGAGAAAAAAATAAAGGGTATTCAGTTAGGAAAAGAAGTCAAATTGTCCCTGTTTGCAGATGACATGATTGTATATTTGGAAAATCCCATTGTCTCAGCCCAAAATCTCCTTAAACTGACAAGCAACTTCAGCAAAGTCTCAGGATACAAAATCAATGTGCAAAAATCACAAACATTCTTATACACCAGTAACAGACAAACAGAGAGCCAAATCATGAATGAACTCCCATTCACAATAGCTTCAAAGAGAATAAAATACCTAGGAATCCAACTTACAAGGGATGTAATGGACCTCTTTAAGGAGAACTACAAACCACTGCTCAATGAAATAAAAGAGGACACAAACAAATGGAAGGACATACCGTGCTCATGGATAGGAAGAATCATTATTGTGAAAATGGCCATACTGCCGAAGGGAATTTATAGATCCAGTGCCATCCCCATTAAGCTGTCAATGACTTTCTTCACAGGATTGGAAAAAACTGTTTTAAAGTTCATACAGGACGAAAAAAGACCCCACATTGCCAAGACAATCCTAAGCCAAAAGAACAAAGCTGGAGGCATCACGCTACCTGACTTCAAAATATACTACAAGGCTACAGTAACCAAAACTGCATGATACTGGTACCAAAACAGAGACATAGACCAATGGAACAGAACAGAGCCCTCAGAAATAATACCACATATCTACAGCCATCTGATCTTTGACAAACCTGACACAAACAAGAAATAGGGAAAGGATTCCCTATTTAATAAATGGTGCTGGGAAAACTGACTAGCCATAAGTAGAAAGCTGAAACTGGATCCTTTCCTAACTCCTTATACAAAAATTAATTCAAGATGGATAAGAGACTTAAATGTTAGACCTAAAACCATAAAAACCCTAGAAGAAATCCTAGGTAATACCATTCAGGACATAGGCATGGGTAAGGACTTCATGTCTAAAACACCAAAAGCCATGGCAACAAAACCCAAAATTGACAAATAGGATCTAATTAAACTAAAGAGCTTCTGCACAGCAAAAGAAACTACCATCAGAGTGAACAGGCAACCTACAGAATGGGAGAAAATTTTTGCAATCTACTCATCTGACAAAGGGCTAATATCCAGAACCTATAAAGAACTCAATCAAATTTACAAGTAAAAAACAAACAACCCCATCAAAAAGTGGTCAAAGGATATGAAAAGACATTTATCAAAAGAAGACATTCTTACAGCCAACAGACACATGAAAAAATGCTCATCATCACTTGCCATCAGAGAAATGCAAATCAAAACCACAATGAGATACCATCTCACACCAGTTAGAATGGCAATCATTAAAAAATCAGGAAACTATAGGTGCTGGAGAGGATGTGGAGAAATAGGAACACTTTTACACTGTTGGTGGGACTGTAAACTAGTTCAACCATTGTGGAAAACAGTGTGGTGATTCCTCAAGGATCTAGAACTAGATCCTGACCCATTTGACCCAGCCATCCCACTACTGGGGGTATACCCAAAGGATTATAAGTCATGCTGCTATAAAGACAAATGCACACATATGTTTATTGTGGCACTACTCACAAGAGCAAAGACTTGGAATCAACCCAAATGTCCATCAGTGACAGACTGGATTAAGAAAATGTGGCACATATACACCATGGAATACTATGCAGCCATAAAAAAGGATTAGTTTGTGTCCTTTGTAGGGACATGGATGCAGCTGGAAACCATCATTCTTAGCAAACTATCTCAAGAACAGAAAACCAAATACCACATGTTCTCACTCATAGGTGGGAATTGAATAATGAGATCAACTGGACACAAGAAGGGCATCATCACACACCAGGTCCCACTGTGTGTGGGGGGGGGGAGCATTAGGAGATATACCTAATGTAAATGATGAGTTAATGGGTGCAGCACACCAACACGGCACATGTATACATATGTAACAAACCTGCACATTATGCACATGTACCCTAGAACTTAAAGTATAATAAATAAATAAATAAATAAATAAATAAATAAAGTTGGGTCAGGAGGACCATGGTCCAAATCAGGAAAATTATCTTTTGACAGTTGGTCTCATTATATCCTTGGAAGACTGTGCATTTTGACTTTGAGAAAATAAAGTCTTAAGAGCACTTGAGTAGTCTGGCAGAGTTGATTAAAAATGAAGCTTTTAAACACTGTTATAATGCAGTTCCCAGCTGAATGGAAACATAGCTATGGCAAAAGCTGGAGCTTCTAAATCTGCTAAGATTAATGGGAGTGAATTACCATTATGTGCCAAAGGAATATGTTTGGGCATCAGTGAAAAGTGAGAATAAATACAAAATGAAGAGTCCCACTTTTTAAAAAATAATGTATTAAACATTTAAATTGTGTAAAATCTTGCCAGATCTCAGAATTCCTCTGTGCTTTTGATTTCAATTGGATGAAGCATGTCTGTAGGTAGTTAAAAATGTCAAGAAACATATTTTCAATATGGACTATATCCATTTAAAACATCTTTAAGTTTAAATCACCAGAGATTTCTTGATTAACAAATATTATGTAAGAAAAAGTCACAAAAAAGGTGAATGTATGTAACATTCATCAGGTTACTATTCTATGCCAGGCACTATATCAACTCTTAAAAGATTTTATTTATTTTTCCAAAAGCAGTGAAACATAAACAAAGAATTATGAATCTCAGTTTTCAAACAAAAAACTAAGATTCAAAAGAGTGAAGTCATTGTTCTTATGCATGCAGTGAGTTTTGATAGAAAAGAAGCATTGTCTCAGGGAATAAAGATAACAGTAATTAGGAAGTCTTTCTTTGTTAATCACCTAGCTAAATACCCTGGGTCTAGGTGTACAGATACAAAATTACCCCTCCCTTGCTTAGTCAGGTTCTGTTTTTTTACAACATAGTGTAAATTTTGTTTATGTTTTTGTTTGAGATGGAGTTTTGCTCTGTCACCCAGGCTGGAGTGCAGTGGTGGGATCTTGGCTCACTGCAACCTCCACCTCCTGGGTTCAAGCAATTCTCCTGCCTCAGCCTTCCAAGTAGCTGGGACTACAGACAAATGCCACCACGTCCAGCTAATTTTTTCGTAATTTTAGTAGAGACAGGGTCTCACTGTGTTAGCCAGGATGGTCTCGATCTTGGACCTCGTGATCTACCCGCCTCAGCCTCCCAAAGTGCTGGGATTGCAAGCATGAACCACCACTCCTGGCCTGTAAACTGTATTTAAAGGAATTCTTGAGGCAGATTCCAAGATGGCCAAATAGGAACAGCTCCAGGATACAGCTCCCAGCGTGAGCAACACAGAAGATCGGTGATTTCTGCATTTCCAACTGTGGTACTGGGTTCATCTCACTGGGGTTTGTCAGACAGTGGAGGCAGGACAGTGGGTGCAGCCCACCGAGAGAGCTGAAGCAGGGTGAGGCATCACCTCACCCAGGAAATGCAAGGGGTAAAGGAATTCCCTTTCCTATCCAAGGGAAACCATGACACACAGCACCTGAAAAATCGAGTCCCTTCCACCCTAATAACTGCGCTTTTCCAAGGTTCTTAGTAAACGGCACACCAGGAGATTATATCCTGCACCTGGATCAGAGGGTCCCACACCCACGGAGCCTCCCTCATTGCTAGCACAGCAGTCTGAGATCTAACTGCAAGGCGGCAGCAAACCTGGGGGAGGAGCTCCCACAATTGCTGAGGCTTGAGTAGGTAAACAAAGTGTCCCAGAAGCTCTAACTGGGTAGAGCCCCCCACAGCTCAAGGAGGCCTGACTACCTCTGTAGACTCCACCTCTAGGGACAGGGCATAGCCAAATAAAAGGCAACAGAAACCTCTGCAGATTTAAATGTTCCTGTCTGACAGCTTTGAAGAGAGTAGTGATTCTCCCAGCACAGAGCTTGAGATCTGAGAATGGACAGACTGCCTGCTCAAGTGGGTCCCTGACCCTCGAGTAGCCTAACTGGGAGGCACTCCCCCAGTAGGGGCAGACTGACACCTCACATGGCCGGGTACACCTCTGAGACAAAGCTTCCAGAGGAATGATCATGCAGCAACATTGGCTGTTCAGCAATATTCACTCTTCTGCAGCCTCCACTGCTGATACTCTGGCAAACAGGGTCTGGAGTGGACCTCCAGCAAACTCCAACAGATCTGCAGCTGAGGGTCCTGACTGTTAGAAGGAAAACTAACAAACAGAAAGGACATCCACACCAAAACTCCATCTGTAGATCACCATCACCAAAGACCAAAGGCAGATAAAACCACAAAGATGGGGGAAAAACAGAGCAGAAAAGATGAAAATTCTAAAAATCAGAGGGCCTCTGCCCCTCCAAAGGAACGCAGCTCCTTGCCAGCAATGGAACAAAGCTGGACATAGAATGACTTTGACAAGTTGAGAGAAGAAGGCTTCAGATGATCAAACTTCTCCGAGCTAAAGGAGGAAGTTTGAACTCATCACAAAGAAGCGAAAAACTTTGAAAAAGGTTAGAAAAAGGCTAACTAGAATAACCGATGTAGAGACATCCTCGAATGACCTGATAGAGCTGAAAACCACGGCATGAGAACTACATGACCAATTCACAAGCTTCAGTAAGAGATTCAATCAACTGGAAGAAAGGGTATCAGTGATTGAATATCAAATGAATGAAATGAAGTGAGAAGAGAAGTTTAGAGAAAAAATAGTAAAAAGAAATGAACAAAGCATCCAAGAAATATGGGACTATGTGAAAAGACCAAATCTATGTCTGATTGGTGTACCTGAAAGTGATGGGGAGAATGGAACCAAGTTGGAAAACATTCTGCAGGATGTTATCCAGGAGAACTTCTCCAATCTAGCAAGGCAGGCCAACATTCAAATTCAGGAAATACAGAGAATGCCACAAAGAAGAGCAACTCCAGGATACATAATTGTCAGATTCAACAAAGTTGAAATGAAGGAAAAAATGTTAAGGGCAGCCAGAGAGAAAGGTCGGGTTACCAACAAAGGGAAGCCCATCGGACTAACAGCAGATCTCTTGGCAGAAGCTCTACAAGCCAGAAGAAAGTGGGGGCCAATATTCAACATTCTTAAAGAAAAGAAATTTCAACCCAGAATTTCATATCTAGCCAAACTAAGTTTCATAAGTGAAGGAGAAATAAAATCCTTTACAGCCAAGCAAATGCTTAGAGATTTTGTCACCACTAGGCCTGCCCTACAAGATCTCCTGAAGGAAGCACTAAACATGGAAAGGAACAACCGGTATGAGACACTGCAAAAACATGCCAAAATGTAAAGACCATCAATGCTAGGAAGAAACCGCATCAACTAACAAGCAAAATAACCAGCTAACATCATAATGACAAGATCATATTCACACATAACAATATTAACCTTAAATGTAAATAGGCTAAATGTCCCAGTTAAAAGACACAGACTGGCAAATTGGATAAAGAGTCAAGACCCACCAGTGTGCTGTATTCAGGAGACCCATCTCACATGCAGAGACACACATAGTCTCAAAATAAAGGGATGGAGGAAAATCTACCAAGCAAATGGAAAACAAAAAAAGCAGGGGTTGCAATCCTAGTCTCTGATAAAACAGACTTTAAACCAACAAAGATCAAAAGAGACAAAGAAGGCCATTACATAATGGTAAAGGGATCAATTCAACAAGAAGAGCTAACTATCCTAAATATATATGCACCCATTACAGGAGCACCCAGATTCATAAAGCAAGCCAAAAAGACTTAGACTCCCACACAATAAAAATGGGAGACTTTAACACCCCACTGTCAACATTAGACAGATCAACGAGACAGAAAGTTAACAAGGATATACAGGAATTGAACTCAGCTCTGCAGCAAGAGGACCTAATAGACATCTACAAAACTCTGCACCCCAAATTGACAGAATATACATTCTTCTTAGCACCACATTGCACTTATTCCAAAATTGACCACATAGTTGGAAGTAAAGCACTCCTCAGCAAATGTAAAAGAACAGAAATTATAACAAACTGTCTCTCAGACCACAGTGCAATCAAACTAGAACTCAGGATTAAGAAACTCACTCAAAACTGCCCAACTGCATGGAAACTGAACAACCTCCTCCTGAATGACCACTGGGTACATAACGAAATGAAGGCAGAAATACAGATGTTCTTTGAAACCGATGAGGACAAAGATACAACATAACCAGAATCTCTGGGACACATTTAAAGCAGTCTGTAGAGGGAAATTTGTATCAGTAAATGCCCACAAGAGAAAGCAGGAAAGATCTAAAATTGACCCCCTAACATCACAATTAAAAGAACTAGAGAAGCAAGAGCAAACACATTCAAAAGCTAGCAGAAGGCAAGAAATAACTAAGATCAGAGCAGAATTGAAGGTGATAGAGACACAAAAAACCCTTGAAAAAATCAATGAATCCAGGAGCTGGTTATTTGAAAAGATCAACAAAATTGACAGACTGCTAGCAAGACTAATAAAGAAGAAAAGAGAGAAGAATCAAATAGATGCAATAAAAAAATGATAAAGAGGATATCATCACTGACCCCACAGAAATACAAACTACCATCAGAGAATATTATAAACACCTCTACACAAATAAACTAGAAAACCTAGAAGAAATGGATAAATTCCTGGACACTTAACACTCTCCCAAGACTAAACCAGGAAGATTTTGAATCCCTGAATAGACCAATAACAAGCTCTGAAACTGAGGCAATAATTAGTAGCCTACCAACCAAAAAAAGTCCAGGACCAAATGGATTCATAGCCAAATTCTACCAGATGTACAATGAGGAGCTGGTACCATTCCTTCTGATACTATTCCAATCAATAGAAAAAGAGGGAATCCTCCCTAACTCGTTTTATGAGGCCAACATCATCCTGATACCAAAGCCTGGCAGAGACACAACAACAACAAAAAAGAATTTTAGACCCATATCCCTGATGAACACTGATGCAAAAATCCTCGATAAAATACTGACAAACCAAATCCAGCAGCACATCAAAAAGTTTATCCACCATGATCAAGTGGGCTTCATCCCTGGGATGCAAGGCTGGTTCAACACACACAAATCAATAAATGTAATCCAGCATATAAGCAGAACCAAAGACAAAAACCACGTGATTATCTCAATAGATGCAGACAAGGCCTTTGACAAAATTCAACAGTCCTTCATGCTAAAAACTCTCAATAAATTCGGTATTGATGGAATGTATCTCAAAATAATAAGAGCTATTTATGACAAACCCACAGTCAATATCATACTGAATGGGCAAAAACTGGAAGTATCCCCTTTGAAAACTGGCACAAGGCAGGGATGTGCTCTCTCATCACTCCTATTCAACATAGTGTTGGAAGTTCTGGCTAGGGGAATCAGGGAGGAAAAAGAAATAAAGAGTATTCAATTAGGAAAAGAGGAAGTCAAATTGTCCCTGTTTGCAGATGACGTGACTGTATATTTAGAAAACCCCACTGTCTCAGCCCAAAATCTCCTTAAGCTGATAAACAACTTCAAGAAAGTCTCAGGATACAAAATCAATGTGCAAAAATCACAAGCATTCTTATACACTAATAACAGACAAACAGAGAGCCAAATAATGAGTGAACTCCCATTCACAATAGCTTCAAAGAGAATAAAATACCTAGGAATCCAACTTACAAGGGATGTGAAGGACCTCTTCAAGGAGAACTACAAACCACTGCTCAATGAAATAAAAGAGGACACAAACAAATGGAAGAACATTCCATGCTCATGGATAGGAAGAATCAATATCGTGAAAATGGCCATACTACCCAAGGTAATTTATAGATTCAATGCCATCCCCATTAAGCTACCAATGACTTTCTTTGCAGAATTGGAAAAAACTGCTTTACCGTTCATATGGAACTAAAGAAGAGCCCACATTGCCACATAAGCCAAGAGAACAAAGCTGGAGGCATCACACTACCTGACTTCAAACTATACTACAAGGCTACAGTAACCAAAACTGCATGGTACAGGTAGCAAAACAGAGATATAGACCAATGGAACAGAACAGAGCCCTCAGAAATAATACCACACATCTACAACCATCTGATCTTTGACAATCCTGACACAAACAAGAAATAGGGAAAGGATTCCCTATTTAATAAATGGTGCTGGGAAAACTGACTAGCCATAAGTAGCCAGCTGTAACTGAATCCCTTCCTTACACCTTATTCAAAAATTAATTTGAGATGGATTAGTGACGTAAATGTTAGACCTAAAACCATAAAAACCCTAGAAGAAATCCTAGGTAATATCATTCAGGACATAGGCATGGGCAAGGACTTCATGTCTAAAACATCAAAAGGAATGGCAACAAAAGGCAAAATTGACAAATCAGATCTAATTAAACTAAAGAGCTTCTGCACAGCAAAAGAAACTACCATCAGAGTGAACAGGCAACCTACAGAATGGGAGAAAATTTTTGCAATCTACTCATCTGACAAAGGGCTAATATCCAGAACCTACGAAGAACTCAAATTTACAAGAAAAAAACAAACAACCCTATCAAAAAGTGGACAAAGGATATGAACAGGCACTTCTCAAAAGAAGACATTTATGCAGCCAACAGACAAATGAAAAAATGCTCATCATCACTTGCCATCAGAAAAATGCAAATCAAAACCACAATGAGATACCATCTCACACCAGTTAGAATGGCGATCATTAAAAAATCAGGAAACTATAGGTGCTGGAGAGGATGTGGAGAAATAGGAACACTTTTACACTGTTGGTGGGACTGTAAACTAGTTCAACCATTTTGGAAGACAGTGTGGGATTCCACAAGGATCTAGAGCTAGAAATACCATTCAAACCAGCCATCCCATTACTGGGTATATACCCAAAGGATTATAAATCATGCTGCTATAAAGATACATGCACACGTATGTTTATTGCGGCACTACTCACAATAACAAAGACTTGGAACCAACCCAAATGTCCATCAGTGACAGACTGGATGAAGAAAATCTGGCACCTATACACCATGGAATACTATGCAGCTATAAAAAAGGATGAGTTCATGTCCTTTGTAGGGACATGGATGCAGCTGGAAACCATCATTCTCCACAAACTATCACAAGAACAGAAAACCAAATACCGCACGTTCTCACTCATAGGTGGGAATTGAATAATGAGAACACTTGGACACAGGAAGGGGAACATGACACACTGGGGCCTGATGTGGGGTGGAGGAAGTGGGGAGGGATAGCATTAGAATATATACCTCATGTAAATGATGTAAATGATGAGCTAATGGGGGCAGCACACCAACATGGCACATGTATACATATGTAACACACCTGCACATTGTGCACATGTACCCTAGAACTTGAAATATAATAATTAAAAAGAATTCTTATTTTTTATTTTTAAGAGATTGTCCCACTCTGTGCCCAGGCTGGAGTGCAGTGGCACCATTACAGCTCTCTGCAGCTTCAACCCCTGGGATTCAAGTGATCCTCCTGCCTCAGCTTCGCCTGGCTACTTGTTTGTTTGTTTTAATTTTTATGTTTTTGTAGAGGCAAGGTCTTGCTCTGTAGCCTAGGCTGGTCTCGACCTCAGTCTTAAGTGATCCATCCACGTTGGCCTCCCAAAGTTCTGGGATTACAGGCGTGAGCCACTGCGCCCGGCAAATTTTTCTATTTTTAGTAGAAATGGGGTTTCATCATGTTGCCCACCAGGCTCGTCTCCAACTCCTGACCTCAAGTGATCTGTCTGCCTCAACCTCCCAAAGTGCTGGGATTACAGGTGTGTGACCATGCACTCAGGGAAAAAACTTTTAGTAACACATAAAAAAGAGATATGGTAGTTAGGATTATTAGCTGCCTTGCATCGTGTCTGTGGGACGGGAGCACACCCGGGTGGTGCAGATGCAAACAGGGCAAGGCCACCTGTAGAGCAGTAACCGGCTTCCGCGGTGGTCTGCTCACACCACAGGCGAGGCCCGATGACCACGGTAGGTCAGCAAGTACCCTGACCAGCTTCCCCTGAGAGGGGCCCCTTCACTGAGGGTCTGCACAATCGCAGGGTAAGGGCCAGGGAACATCTACCTGGCCGTGTCATTCGGGAAGAGCCCTGATGCAGTAGGGGGCCTTGTTGGAAAAAGGTGGGGGGCTGCGTGAAAGGCCTTTTTGGAAAGCAGGAGGCGTTCAGAAGCCCAGCTGCGCGTACCTGTCAGTCCCTTTGAATCCTCTCAGACCTGCTGGGCCCGCCCTCTGCTAAGTCCCATACTGGGGAAGGGGCGCCTCTAGGACCATCACCTCTGTCTCTTCTTTTACTGGGAGAGAGCTGAGGGCAGGGCAGCCTCTCCTGCGGCAGGACGACTCCCGCCTGCTTGAAGAATGCGGTAGGAACAGCCCTGGAACCAAGGCCCCGGGAGGACGGACGCCCACTCGTTGTGAAATTGTTAGAAATGGTGTTTTCAGGCCATGCAGGGCTCTACCCTGATTCATTCTGCCACGCCCGTGACGGTGCCAAAGTGCTTCACAATCACCGCTGGGGTGTCTCCCTGCGATGTCCTGCTTCAGGAAAAGCGACGTTCTTCTGTCCATTTTCCAAAACATTTCCAATGCTGTAGGCGATTACTCTCCAAGCAGTAATATTGCTGCTTGATGTTTTGAAAACACTATGCATAGTAGAAATGTAACGTAATTCCAAGCAGTAAAACTGTCTTTTCAACATTTGAAAAAGACATAGTCTGCTGCTGTGTTAACAGACACTACTCAGAATTAGAAGATGAACAATGACGATCCAGCTACCTACATACACAGAATCGGATGTTATTTCTGCATTTATTCATTTGCCGATGTAATGAGTGTGAATATACAACACTGCTAAACTCACTGACTGTGTCCAGGAACAGATGTGGGTTTTTAAATCTCTCTTTGCTTTTTTTTCTCATAGCTGAATTCTGTATTTTGGTTTTATAGGAAAATACCGCCTTGATACAGATTTATATTTTTCAGAATTTCATTTCTCCATCAATTGTTAAAAAAAAAATTAATCCATGTACAATAAGTGAGTCTGAATTCCAAAATGAAATAAGTGATTTTTTTTCTGGGATTAAAAATTATATGCAGGCCTAGCTGAGAGATATTGTAGGTTTGGTTCCAGAGAGCTGCAATAAAAGGAATATTGCTATAAAATGAGTGGCACAAATGTTTTGACTTTCCAGTGCACACTATCTTGTACTCTATTACACTATATTATTCTATGTCTATGAAAATCACATCTTAATTTTAAAGTAATTTATTGCTAAAAAATGTTAACGATCATCTAAGCTTTCACTGAGTTGTAATCTTTTCGCTGGTGGAGAGTCTTGCTTCGATGTCAATGGCTGCTGACCAATCAGGATGGTGGTTGCTGAAGGCTGGAGTAGCTCTGGCAGTCATTTAAAATAAGACAACAGTGAAGTTTGCTGCAGTGATTGACTAGACACTCTTTCCTCACTAAGCTTAACAATTTCTGGCTTTTGATTTAAAATGAGATACTTGGTTGGGCGCAGTGGCTCGCGTCTGTAATCCCAGCACTTTGGAAGTTAGAGACAGGTGGACCACCTGAGGTCAGGAGTTCGAGATCAGCCTGGGCAACATGGTGAAACCCTGTCTCTACTAAAAATACAAAATTAGCCAGGCATGGTGCCACATGCCTGTAATCCCAGCTACTCAGGAGGCTAAGGCAGGAGAATCACTTGAACCTGTGAGGCGGAGGATGCAGTGAGCCGAGAACGTGCCATTGTACTCCAGCCTGGGCAACAAGAGTGAATCTCGGTCTCACCAAAAAAAAAAAAAAAAAAAAAATAGTTATAATAATAAATAAATAAATAAATAAATAAAATGAGAAACTTGTGACTCTTCCTTTCCCTTGAACACTTAGAAGCCATTGTAGAATTATTAATTGGCCTAATTTCAATATTGTGTCTCAGGGAATAGGGAGCCCCGAGGGGAGGGAGAGAGACAGAGGATCAGCCAGTCAACGGAGCGATCAGAACACACAGCGCATCAATTATGTTCACCCTCTCATATGGGCACAGTCGTGGTGCCCAAAACGATTTCAATGTTAACATCA
Organism: Papio anubis; assembly: GCF_008728515.1. Taxonomy (NCBI): domain Eukaryota; kingdom Metazoa; phylum Chordata; class Mammalia; order Primates; family Cercopithecidae; genus Papio; species Papio anubis. Next base: position 121,863,344 of record NC_044979.1, read on the forward strand.
AGAATCACTGATCACAGATCCCCATAGTAGATACAACAATCATAAAAACATTTGAAATACCATGAGAGTTGCTGAAATGTGATACAGAGACATGATGTGAGGACATGCTGTTGGAAACATGGCACCAATAGACTTGCTCAACACAGGGTTGCCAGAAACCTTCGATTTGTAAAAAAGATGCAGTATTTGGGAAGTGCAATAAACTGAAGCACAATAAAACTAGGTGTATCTGTGTTTTCGTCAGGGCTAAAAAATAACCAGCATGATTCTTCTAAAATATATTTTAGATATCTGAGTAAATAAGAGATGATGAAAAGGAAAGTAACAATGTGCTTCAACATAAATGAGTGTGTAACAGCAATTAAAAGTGTTCTTTGTATTACCAACAATCCAGCAGCCAAAACAGCTGGATGATGTTGGTTAGTTTGGACATTCATTCAACGTATATTTTTGAAAGGCAGACACGGAGATGACAAACAGATGTGTAACTGTTGGTTTCTCATAACTGAGATCAATAGAGGAGAAATTTATAATATTTTAAGTGATTTTGTATATGAAATCTATTCCTAAAAGAGTTATTATGAACTCACATTAGTTAGTATTTTTTATCATGGCCTTTAAAGTAATTATGTGGAATTCAGCGGAAGAAATAGATTTGGTTGACTTTATTTTTCTTTGCTGATTTGATCATTATATTTTCTAATTACCAACATGGTCAGAGTCTGGTTATCTGTGCCTCTTCAGCACAGATTAATTCCCTTTGCAAGTAGGGCACCACAAATTTAGATAGCTGTGGTTCAGTTCATGGAAGAATAATACTGCTCTTAGAATTAAACAATCTTTATTCAAGCTTGGTGTTTTACTCTAAGGATCTGTTCATATTATTTTTCTTTAATAGCTATACATAGATTTTTAAGAAGCTACAATATGCAATTTATATGTCACTTTATCTTAATTTTTCATAAGCTATTATGCTATTGGATTTAGAGGAAAGTAAGGTTTTTGCTATTGATGGTTTGAGGCTATTCTGAGTTTTATTATTATATGAGCTTTTATTTTAACATGATATTCAAGGGCCCTGCCGCACGCAATACACAGAAATGACTTGCAATGCTGCATTCAATGTCACATGTATTTTATCAGGAAAAAAAGGCACGCAGTTAAGAAAACTTCTATTTCATTCTTGGCCTTTGTTGAATTCCGTAACAAAGACAAGCCATTTTAAATCTTGCTCCTGGGCTGATGCCGCTTGGGAAATTGGAGCCCATCTTGAACTCTCAGAGCTACGTTATAAATGCATGTAAATTGGAATTTATAATGAAAGGAACACAATACTTTATTGTAACTGCACAGGCCAGGCTCCACTCAGATAAAATAAAACAAAGTGCACGGCAGACCACCCTCCACTGTACTTTGATTAACTTTAGTTTTCCAACCTCAGAGTGATCATGTCAGTAATGCAGGCATTTCAGTTAACTTCCCTGAAAGCATTTTGCTTTATATTTGCCAGTCACTGAATGTGGCATTTTACTTCATCAACCACTGCTCTTTGGAGAGCCACTCAGATGTGAAAAACACAAGTCTAAGATTTAGGCTCTCAGTAAATATGCAGAGAGATATGACTCTTCTGCACTGGATTGGAAAGCTGAATTTGATGGATCTGGGAAATAAAATAAAAGTCATTTTCTTTTGTGTTCAAGAAGTATAAAGTTTCCCTTTTCTGTATTAGTTAGAAAATGAGTGATATTAGGTAAATTTAGGAATGACTTTCAGCTTCTACTGTGGGGATATTATTAGGAAGACTGACAGCAGAGAATAAGCTGAAGTCACTCAAAGCGTTAGTCCCATTTGCAATTGCTTATTATTTGATGGGTCAGTTAGACACTCAGAAATCACACCTCTTATATCTTGGGGCTATACCGTCGACACATTTAATTTATTGAGCATCCTTTGCTACTGTCATTGAGTGGATAGCAAAGAATGTTTGAATTGGAATATAGGATAAACCACCAAACAGGAAAAGCACTGCATTTAAGCACAAATAAATCTATGCTGCAATATAAACTTTCAGTTTCAGCTCAGAGATAGGGAGAGCTGGAAAGGCTGCTGCTCCTGTTAAAGATAAGACCAGACACTAAGTGGCAAAGCTGGATTTCATCAGTAATGTGCTACTGCAGTGGGGAAAAGAGCAGCATGAACTGAACGCTAGGATTCGTTCAGGGGTGATGGGTGTTTAAAGGAAGAATGGGGATAAGATGAGGGGCAAGTGGGGGAAATGAAAATTACAGAAAGCAAAAGGAAGGGTTGGTCCATGTGAAATTCATCTGGGTTTGTTTCCTGGTGCTTATGAAAATGAGGCCCCTGGCCTCCCACAGAGGCTGGGAGACAGGGGGTCTTATCTTTAGGTGTTGGCTGGAGCAAACAGTAAATGCTATTGGCTGCCTTGAGTTTCTCGGGCAGGCACTTTAAGGGGGCAAGCATCATCCCAGGGATATGGCCTTGAGCCATTAGAAACCAACTTAGTGCTTAAAACATTTAGGTCTTTGAAGGCCAAGGTGGAGGCTATTCAAGAATGGGGACTGAGGAGCCTGGCTAGAGTTTGGTCTAGGAGAGAATCTTTGTCACCTCCACCATTACAACAAGTAAAAAGCTGAACACTGAACACTGCAAATCATTCACATTTCCTGGACTTCTCAGAAACCTATGTCACAGAGCAAACAGATAACCTGAAATCCAGAGACACAGAGGCCTGGAGAGAGAAACAGGACCTGAGCATTTGCATACCTGGGCAGACCTCATCAAATACCATATCAGCCATGGGAAGATTCAGCCAGAAATCTTTAGCAATTTGCTCTGTTTAGTGACAACTAGAAGGAAAGTATGAAGTCCCTGCTGCCCACTGATATAGGGAGGTTCATTTCTTATTGCAGGATTTTCTCCAAGTGGGTTTGACTGCACCAGATGTTCACAGAGAAGACTGGGGAGAATCCTGGGGAAGCTGTCCCCAGGTGCTACCTGGGAGAGGGTAGAAGCCACCATTGCAAGCATTCCACCCAGACTCATCTCCCCATCCCACCATGGAGAACAAAAGCCATGATATGTAGGAGGAAGGGGAACAAAAATATATGAGAACACTGGCCGAGGACATAGTGGAAACGCACTGTAACTGAAAGAGAGGAAAAGGAGGGGTAGGAATAAGTACTAACCCAACATCACCAAGGAGCAGAAGTACTTATTAAGTCCAGACTTGGACACCCAGGTTGACAATGCCTGCCTGTGACTGAGGCTTAGAGCACCATTCCACCCCAATAGCCACACGCACCAACACTGAGTAAAACCCACAATAAAATATATCTGGAAGAGCAGCAAAAACAGATTCTCTCTGCAGAGCAGCTCAGAGATGACCCAAAGCCCGGCCCAGCATAAATACTGTGAGGACCTCTATGGCACGTTTTCCCCTACTAGAAATACTTATTATCCCAAGAGAGACTTGAAGCTCTGGCGCCCTGAGGGTAACCATAGCAACAATGAACTTTAAACTCAGCCTAATTCCTGAGTAGATTAGCAAACCCAGAGAGCAAAGGGCCAGCAGAAGGAAATGCACGCTTATCTTAAAATATAACAAGTATTGATTTAAATACTATAAAATGTGAGTGGCTGTCAACAAAAAAATTATGAGGCATAGAAATAAGCAAGAAAGAGCGGTGTGCAGAGACAAAACAATCATCAGAACCAGACTGACCAGGGGGAATGTGAAAACTATCAGATAGGGAATTCAGCTGACTGTGATTGACAGGTTCAGGCAGGCCTGCTCCACAGAGGAGTCTTTCAGCCCTGCTCTGCCTACAGTCTTTCTGACCTACATTCAGGAAGGTCTAGAGAAAGAGCAGTTGGATGCAGACAGACACCCTTTATGTCAGAGATCCTGTAGCCTCCCTTCATGTCTAGAGACCCTGAACTCTTAGGTCAGTCCATATGCACCTTTAAAAGTTAGAACTTGATTCTTTTTATCCACATATATGGCTGATTTCTCTTTTTCTTGTTGCCAAGATTTTTAAATCATTTTCAGTAGCCTCTTTCGTTGAAAGAGCTTATCACCCCTTGGCTTTTAATTCTTGAGATAACCTTGAAGCCTGAGCTCTTTGCTAGGTTCAAAGTATGGTATTTTTGGAGAATATCTCACTTGTTTTTATTCTTGGGGGGGAAGTAGTAGTTTCTTGAGATTTTCCCACTTTCCAAAAGTGAAAGTCTTTCGCCTTTTATTTAAACTGTGTACATTTAGCCAAATAATGCCACCTTTTAACAAACTCACAAATTCAGCATAATTATGTTACTCACAAGATAATTAGGTGACCTTAAAATACAGTTCATTTTGCACCGATCCAGTATCTTTTGGTAATGTGAATACTGTTAAAATCAGCCCAACCTTCCTTCTGAAAACTACTACAAAAGTGGCTAACAAAAAAAATAACACAAAAATTTGAGTTTCACCAACGCAGCAGCATGAGTTTGCTAAAATCCAGAAGAGAAAGAGAATGTATTGAGGTGAATCCAATATCCCATAATTTTCCCCTCACTGTATATATGGTTGGTTAGAAGCAGATAACAAGGCTTAAAAGACTATCACAAAGCAATATCTAAGAGAGAGAAACAGTTAGAGTTCACCAGTCTCTTGGGAAACAAAAAATTAAATTCTAGGGATAAACAGAGAGGAGAGGTCTGGTAGAAGCTCTAGTTAGACACAGTGTACCCCAGAAGGACCTCACCGTAGGAAAAACGAAAACCAAATGTAGATCTATTCTCTTAAAAATGGAACCCATCGGCGGGCGCGGTGGCTCAAGCCTGTAATCCCAGCACTTTGGGAGGCCCGAGACTGAGGCCCGGATCCACGAGGTCAGGAGATCGTAGACCATCCTGGCTAACACGGGGTGAAACCCCGTCTCTACTAAATAAAAAAACTAGCCAGAGGCTGAGGTGGCGAGCCTGTAGTCCCAACTACTCGGGAAGCTGAGGCAGGAGAATAAGAAGCGTAAACCCGGGAGGCGGAGCTGCAGTGAGCTGAGATCCGGCCACTGCACTCCAGCCTGGGCAGGCGGGCCTCAAATCTCAAAAAAAAAAAAAAAAAAATGGAACCCATCTTTAGAGTAGCTCAGTAACTGACTGATTTTAACTGATCTTGCCATATAACAACTTCCTGCAGGAAGCAAAAACACAACTTTATTAGAGGAAGAGAAATACCATCCTGAACTTCCATTATTCAAAAGAAAAATTCTTAGGCTTGCCAAGAAACAAAATTAAGAGAAAAATAGACACCAGTAATAGATCCTCAAGAAATGCAAACATGCAGTATTCATGGGAAATAACAAAGTTACCCTATTAGACTTCAAGACTTACAGTAAAGCTACAGTAACCAAAACACTGTGGTAATGGTGAAAGAATAGACAAACAGACCAGTGGAACCGAATACAGAGTCCAGAAATAGACACAGATAAATATAATCAACTGGCTTTAAGAAAATAGTGAAGGCAATGCAATAGAGCAAACATAGTCTTTTCAACAAATAGTGATGTAACAACTAGACATTCTCATGCAAAAAAAAAAAAAAGTATAGACACAGACTTTATGCCCTTCACAAAAATGAACTCAAATTGCATCACAGACCTAAATGTAAAATGTAAAACTATAAAACTAGAAAATAGCGAAGGAGACAATGAGGTCAAACCTTTGGTGTGGTGCTAACTTTTTAGATAAAACAATAAAAACATAGTCTATGTTGTTGAAAGGAAGAATTGATAAACTGGACTTCATTAAAATTAAACATTTCTGCTCTACAAAAGGCATTGAAAAGAGAATAAAATGACAAGTCACAGACTGGGAGAAAATATTGCAAAAGACACATCTGATAAATGACTGTTATCCAAAATACACAAAGAATACTTAAAACTCAACAGAAGAACACTTAAAACCTTGATGAAAAAATGGGACAAATACCTTAACAGAAACCTCACTAAAGAAGATAGACAGATGGCAAATAAGCATATGAAAACATGCTCCATATCCTGTGTCGTCAGAGAAATGAAAATTAAAACAGTGAGATACCACTACATGCCTATTAGAATGGCCCCAGTTGAGAACTCTGATGACACCAAATGCTGATGAGTAAGATATGGAGCAAGCAGAACTCTAAGTTATTCCTGGTGGGAATGCAAAGTGGTACAATCACTTTGAAAGAAAGTTTGGCAGTTTCTTACAAAACTAAACATCCTCTTACCATAGGATCCAGCATTGCACTCATTTCCCCAAAGGAGTTGAAAAGTTATGTACAAATAAAAACCTGCACATGGATGTTTATAGCAGCTTTATGCATAACTGCCAAAACTTGGAAGCAACCAAGTTAAATAAACTGGTACATCCAGACAATGGAATATTATTCAGTGCTAAAAAGAAATGAGCCACCAAGCCATTAAAATACATGGAAGAAATTTAAATGCATATTACTAAGTGAAAGAAGCTGTGTTAGGCCATTCTTGCATTGCTGTAAAGAAATACCTGAGACTGGGTAATTTATAAGAAAAGAGATTTAATTGGCTCAGTGTTCTGTAGGCTGTACAGGAAGCATAGCAGCGTCTGTTTCTGGGAGGCATCGGAAAGATTCCCAACTTGGTGGAGGGCACAGTGGGAGCAGGCACGTCCCATGGACAAAGCAGGAGCAAGATAGCAAGAGCTGAGCAGGGAAGATGCCACACACTTTTAAATGACTGGATCTTGAGAGAACCCACTCACTATCAGGAAAACAGGACTAAGACATGAGAGATATGTCCCCATGATCCAAACGCCTGCCACTATGCCCCACCTCCAGCACTGGGGATGACAATTCAACACGAGATTTGGACGGGGACAAATATCCAAACTATTTTTTTTTTTTGAGACGGAGTCTCGCGGTGTGTCACCCAGGCTGGAGTGCAGTGGCACGATCTCGGCTCACTGCAAGCTCCGCCTCCCAGGTTCACGCCATTCTCCTGCCTCAGCCTCCGAGTAGCTGGGACTACAGGCGCCCGCCACCACGCCCGGCTAGTTGTTTTTTTTTTTGTATTTTTAGTAGAGACGGGGTTTCACCATGTTAGCCAGGATGGTCTCGATCTCCTGACCTCGTGATCCACCCGCCTCGGCCTCCCAAAGTGCTGGGATTACAGGCTTGAGCCACCGCGCCCGGCCATATCCAAACTATTATCAGAAGTTAACCTGAAATGGCTGCCTACTTTACAATTCCAAGCATTCTAGAATAGGCAAAACTATGGGGACACTAAAAAGATCAATGACCGTCAGTAATTAGAGGGAGGAAGCGAGGGATGAATGGGCAGAGCGTGAAGATTTTTAGGGCTGTAAAACAATTTTGCAGGATACTATAACAGTGGATACCTGTTATTATAAGTTTGTCTAAAACCATAGAATGAGCAATATCAAGAATGAACCCTAATGTAAACTATAAACACTGGGTAATAATGATGCATCTGTGCAGGTTCATCAGCTGTGACAAGTGTACCACTCTGGTTGAGGATGCTGATAATGAGGAAGGCTGCGCATGTGTGGAGGCAGGGGTTTTATGGGACATTTTTGTACCTTCCTTTCAATTTTGTTGTGAATCTAAAAATTCTTTTTTAAAAAAAATCTTTAATAATAGTAAAAGAAGAAACAAGGAAATTATTGGGGAAGCAAAATAATAACTAACACAAATAATTTGTCCCTAACTGAGCAAGACAGGAGTTAAAAAAAAAAACCCATAGAACATTGGAGATGAAAATTTAAATTCTAATATATCAGTAGTTACATTAAACATAAACACTTCTCATAAAAAGCAATCATTGTCACAATATTAATGATGTACTACTTTAAAGAAATCTGGTTAAAATACAAAGACACAGAACAGTTGAAAATAAAAAGAGGAAAAATGTTATGCCACACAAACACAAACAAGTATAAAGTTAAAATAACTATACTAATAAGATGAAGTGAGCTTTAAAAAATGATGTGCATTTCTGGAAATGAGATATTTGATAATAATGGTAGTTTCTATTGAAATGCAATAGCTAACATTTTTTATTTTGCCTATTACCTTATAATCTGGCTTCAAAATGTATGTAACAACAGCAAAGCCATGGATATTTTCAATGATAAATAATAAAATCCAAATTCATAGTGAAAAAAATATCAAACCTCACTCAGTAACTGATGAAGAGCAATTGCCTGTGTATAGAAATTTTGGCCAAATTGATACATGTGAGCTTACATATTGGAGAAAAGTTGGAAATTAATGAATTAAGCAAGCATCCATGTATCAGATTAACTCCAAATAATGTAAGTATAAAACAATGCAAACATAATACAATAAATTAATGGAATAGAAGCATGAAGTAAAGAAATTAAAGTCAAAAGTGTTTCTCTAGTGTTCTGTATAAAAATTGATATTTAGAAAGAATATTTTAAAACAGAGAAGCTTCTAGATATTAATAAAGTAGATGAAATTGATTATAGTACTGATGCCAAAAAATACATAATAAGAGATATGTGAATACTTTTATGGTAAGAAATGGCAAATATATTTATTTATGTGACAAGCCCAAATTTATGGGCAAAAAAAATCTACTGGAACATATACAGAAACAAAGGAAACAACCCCCAAAACCACAAACTTGATAGTCCTATATCCATACAAAATTTATTTTTAATTATAAACTTTTTATAAAGCAAGTTATAGACTCAGAATGCACCACTAGCAAATTCCAGTTATTTAAGGAAAAGATTATGAGAAAGAACAAATTTAAGGAAGAAAAATATAAAGAAATCTACAAAATTTAAAATGGAGAATATTTCCCAACTAATTTTTTGAAGTCAGCATAACATTGATATCAAGTCTTGGAAAATACAATAGAATAAAAGAAAACTATATGGCAATGTTTGTCATGAATAGAAAGGCAAAATTTCCTAAGAAAAATATGGGGAAATTGAATATAATAAAAGAGAAAGTATTATATAATTCATCATTACCATCTTGGTTTCTTTTTTTTCCCCAGAATTTAAGATTGGTAAAATATTTTTTAAACAACTCAATTGATTTAATTTTACATATTGTCCAAATTTTTTAAAAACCTGTAATAAACAATAAATTTAGAAAAACATTTGATGAAATTCAATACTCATTAATAAGTTTAAAAAATACAGAAATAAACAGAACCTTTTAAATACTGTATTTCTTCCCCCAAATGCAATGCAATTACACCCAATGATAAAATATTAAAAGCTTTTTCTCTGACATTTGTAATTAAAGTATAATTCTAGATAGCATCCTATCTATTCAGCTTTGTTTGAAATGAGACTTTTTGTAATCATGTAAACAAATGACTCTCCAGTCCCTCATCAACCTGTGTTCCTAGGTGGTCTCTGAATTTAACAAAGGCAACTAAGTCATTTTCTCTCTGTCACTGTCTCCATCTGTCTCTCTTTTTCTGTCTCTCTCTGTTTCCCTATTTCTCTATCTCTCTGTTTGCCTATCTCTTTCTCTTTTTCTCATACTGACATCAGGAGGTACCTTCATTCCTAATTTACTGTCCTGAGAAAAGTATGGATAAACCCATCAGCCACATTTGTGGGTGGAGGCTGGTTGGGGAAGGGAGGGATTTAAAAACACTTTCTAGGAAGGTGAGAATGATTTGCTTTTCAACCAAAAAAAGTTTTTAATTTTTTTAGAAAAAAATATTTTTATTAGAAAATACAGTTTCAGGCCGGGCGCGGTGGCTCAAGCCTGTAATCCCAGCACTTTGGGAGGCCGAGACGGGCGGATCACGAGGTCAGGAGATCGAGACCATCCTGGCTAACCCGGTGAAACCCCGTCTCTACTAAAAAATACAAAAAACTAGCCGGGCGAGGTGGCGGGCGCCTGTAGTCCCAGCTACTCGGGAGGCTGAGGCAGGAGAATGGCGTAAACCCGGGAGGCGGAGCTTGTAGTGAGCTGAGATCCGGCCACTGCACTCCAACTCCAGCCTGGGCGACAGAGCGAGACTCCGTCTCAAAAAAAAAAAAAAAAAAAAAAAAAATACAGTTTCCTGGTTATGTTATGCAGTTCACCTTGACCTAGCTCCCTCTCTCTAAAGCACCATTTGTGATTGATTCCTATGGAATCATCCATTGCAGGAAGGAAATGTCTCTGAAGGAAAATTAGGAATAGGTGCTCTTGCTTTTACCTTAGCCAGTTTCATATCATTGGGTAAGTTCCTTTCCATTTCTGGGAGTCTTCTTTGGCATTGTAAAATGACGGGGCTCGGTCACATGACCTCAGAGCTTCCTTTCACTGTTGAAATTATATAGAGTTGGTATCTTCAAGTGTTGAAACTTATTTACCATTCATAAAGGATTGTTGTAAGCACGAAGCTATTAGAGTTGCAGATGAAGTGTTCTGCTACAAAGCTAGCAAGTTAATAAGTGCCTCTAAGGCTTTGCTTTAGGACCTATGCTTTTTCTCTCAACTGAAAGAAACCTCAGTATTTCTATAATGTAAAACCAGGAAAAATAACACTATTAACGATTAAAACCATCCAAGGTAAGAGTCACTCTCTCAAGCATTGTGTGTACACTTTAAACTCCATTAACTTTCCCACTCTGAATGATCCAGACTCTTCAGAACAAACAAGGTGTGGATTCTCTGTGGCAAAAGCTGAGTGCAACTTTGTCTTTTTTTCTCACAGGTGTTTATGGAAGATGTCAATATGGTGTGTGGGAAAAGCATGTATTTTTGAAGTCATACTTGGAGTTGAATTATATCAAGCAAGATTTCTTAACTCAAAGTTAGTCAAATCTCAGAGTCTCACTTTTCTTATTGAGGAAATGGGCAAAATAGAAGCTCCTTCTGGCAGCTCTTTTTTCTGGAACAGAAGATAGTATATGAAAATGTTTCTGGGACTTATTAGGTGCTCACAAGTCACAATTTTATTGCTATTTTTAATCCTGAGGATTTCTTTCTGTCCTTATTTCTTAAAAATCTTTCCTTCCCCAGCATTTTGTATACTTTTTTTTTTTAATATTAATTGGGTAGGTTAAAAGGCTGAAATGAAACAGATCACAGAATACAGTGGCCCAAATGTAATATACACTTGTTTGTTTCCCATGTAACTATCCAGGTAGGTCAGGGCAAGGCAGATGGGGTTTGGGTTGTACTTCTCCATGCAAGCCATTCAGGAACCCAAAGATGGAGCAGCCCAGCAATCTCCAGCAAAAGATTCCAGAACCAGTCAGGCGCGGTGGCTCATGTCTATAATCCCAGCACTTTGGGAGGCTGCGGTGGGTGGATCACCTGAGGTCAGGAGTTTGAGACCAGCCTGGCCAACATTGTGAAACCCCGTCCCTGCTAAAAATACAAAAATTAGCTGGGTGTGGTGGCAGGTGCCTGTAATCCCAGTTACTTGGGAGGCTGAGGCAGGAGAATCAGTTGAACCCAGGGGGCAGAGGTTACAGTGAGCCGAGATTGCACCACTGCACTCCAGGCTGGGTGGCAGAGTGAGACTCTGTCTCAAAAAAAGAGCCCTCTTGACTTCACTATTCCGGTGGGGAGAAAGGGAGAAGGAGCAAGGAAGCAAGGAAAAGCACTTATGGAAGGGGAATATTTTTCCCTTTGTTCCTGGGGAGATGTATCTACTCTGAGCAAGGGAGGCTTAGAAATGTAGTCCTGACGTAATCCTATGAAAGAATAAAGGGAGATGGGATTTGAGTGGAGAGTAACGGGCTCCTTTCAGGAAATCCACACTGGCTGCTCCTCCTCACACAATAGACAACATGCTTCCTGATGTATTTGTTATGTCCAGACTATGCATGTTACTACACTTTGGAACACACTTCTAAACTAGTGTTTCTAAAAACATTTTGTATCTTTGTTTTCCATCTTGACCATCCAAAGGATTATTAGTTTACACGTGAGTCTTTTGAGTCTCTCTCTGAAATAGTCTGATTGCATGGACTAGTGTTTCATTACCCTCCCCTGCTCTTGCTTTGGGTCTGGACTGAGTTTGCATTCCTACTTATCTGCTATGGTCTGAGTGTTTGTACCTGCCCAAAATTCATATGTTGAAACCTAATTCTCAATGCAATAATATTAAACGGTGGGGTCTTTAGGATGTAACTAGGTTATGAGGGCTCAGTACTCATGAAGGAGATTTGTACCCTTGTAAAAGAGGCCTGAGAGGGCTTGTTTGCCCTTTGTACTGATGCCGGACAGGTGAACCCCAAAGTCGGGCTTAGCCTGCAAAGTTTCTTGGCTTTGCCCAATAAAGAATTCAAGGGCAAGCCAGAGGTAAAAGAAAACAGCTTTATTGAAGCAGCGGTATTACAGCTCTGTGACTGCTTCTGCTGACTAGAGCTACTCTGTAGGCAAAGAGTAGCAGCTCAGGGCCATTGTGTAGTCATATTTATACCAACTTTTAATTGCATGTAGATTAAGGATTGGTTTATGCGGAAATTTCTAGGGAAAGGGTAATAACTTTTGGATCATCAAGCTGTTGTCATGAAAAGGGGTGGTAATTCCTGGATGTTGCCATGGCAATGGTAGGTAAACTAACATGGCACACTGATGGGTGTGACTTATGGAAAGCTGCTTCCGCCTCAGCCCTGTTTTAGCTAGTCCTCAGTCTGGTCCAGTGTCTGAGTCCCCACCTCTGGAGTTGAGTCCCCAACCTACCTCATCACCATGTGAGGACACAGCCAGAAGTGCCATTACAGACCAGGAAACAGGCCCTCACCAGACCCTGAATCTGCCCATGCCTCGATCTTGGATTCAAACCTCCAGAACTGGAATAGATTTCTGCTATTTATAAGCCACCCTGTCAATGGCATTTTGCTCCAGCAGCCTAAAGGGAATAAGATAAAGAATACATGATTAAATTAATCCTGGTATGAGATGCATGGCTGAAGAATAACTGAATTCCTAGCCATTACAAAGACATATCTTCCGATCCTTTAAGTACAGTTCTTCAATTATGTTGTTTTTCTTTACAGCATTATTTATTTCTGCCTCTTGCTTGAGAGGGCAATAGCAGGTGGACCCCTGAAGTCAAATTGCAGGAAAATAACTGCCTCTGAGGTGGCGCTCCATTATAAGGCCAAGCCTTCCACCTTTACATGCTCATTGAAAATCTTACATTTTGCCCAGGCAGGTCCTTGTCACTTAATCTTTGAAGTTACCAACTCAGCTGGAATCTTCAGGGCTGGGCTCCCAGGCAGCCCTTCCCACTTCCACCGTCACCTGGCCTCAAATGGGACTCACTCCTGCCCTGCGCCACCTTCCCAATCCCACAGGCCAAATAAAATTTAAAAATAAAAATAAATAAAAAAGAAAATCTCATATTTTTATTATAAAACATAAATGCATAATGGAGAGTGTAAAATTCACACATATTTTAAAGAATGCTCAAGGAGTAAAAAGGATTTGTTGTTTCTGGGTAGTTGTTTTGAGCCTGACACTCTATATTATTCTTTTTCTTTTTTCTTTTGAGACAATCTCACTCTGCCACCCAGGCTGGAGTTCAATGGCAAGATCTCAGCTCACTGCAACCTCTGCCTCTCAGGTTCAAGCAATTCTCCTGCCTCAGCCTCCCGAGTAGCTGGGACTACAGGCATGCGCCACCATGCCCAGCTAATTTTTGTACTTTTAGTAAAGACGGGGTTTCACCATATTGGCCAGGCTGGTCTCGAACTCCTGACCTAGTGATCCACCCATCTCAGCCTCCCAAAGTGCTGGGATTAGAGCCATGAGCCACTGCACCCGGCCAATTACTCTCTTCTAACACTCCTTGGGAGAAAGGAGGGATGGAAAAGGATGGGAATGTCTGAGATGCAGGGCAGGTAGACCTGGCTTGGAATTTCGGGTCTGCCCTCATTTTCAGTTAAATCTGTTAATTTCTCTGAAGCTGAATTTCTGTCAATTGATGCTAAGATACAGTGTGCTATAAGGGCATAATCTGAGCTCATGTACATGGAAACAACTCAATAAATATTAGTACTTCTCTTCAAGTTCAAGTAAACTTCCCAACATGTCCCCAAACTTCTAATGTGCAATCTTCAGAAATGTTCCCCATGTTGTATATTTAAATTTTTTTACATGTATTGTTTTAATTTTTATATATCTGTGCCATATAATTTGCATATTTCATTGTGTACATTGTATATGGAATTTTTTTCTGCCATCACAGCCTTTACATATATGTAGATTGGTTTTTTTCCTGCATTTGTGCTACAAATTCTCAGTGGGATTTCTGCTGTTGTCTTCTGTTTTACAGGTTTTGCTATTGATTACCAAACAATATAAGAAGTGTATCATTAAATATTAATATTTAACATTAACCTTTTGGAATATCATAGGGAAATTTATGCCTATAAACTTGGATATAAGTGAGTGTTCTCAGAAGAAAATTTTGGATATGAAAGAGGGATGGAAGTATGAAAGCAATAAACTAAAAATCATTAACACTCAAATATAAGATAACACAAATACGTAGTAGGTACTGAAAGAGCTAAAAACCCATGTACACAAATTCCAACTCCTTGAAAATAGGTTCCCCTCACTTCTCTCTCTCTCTCTCTCTGTGTCTCTCACTCTCTCTCTCTCACACACACACACACACACACACACACATGCTCCTTTACCTCTCTAAATGTGTCAGTGATTAAGACACATTAACTGGCCTACATGGGATGAAGCAGCATGTGATCCCAGTAATATGGAAGACCCGGGAAATCAGTTACCTTTCCTAAAAGAAATAGCCTCCAATAGCCGCCACTGTAGAACTTAAGACATCCCTTTACAGTCTGAACCTGACAGCTGTTCCTAAACATTAGAGAACATTGCAGTGAACATTAGGATCCTTAATATTTAAGTTAATAGATCCTGTCCTTGCTCATTGTTAACCTCTCTCTCTCCCCCCTTATTCACTTGTTTAAAAGTAGCTGAATTCTTTTTTTATGAACATTATGTTTTTACAGTGTTAACCTACTGTAACTTTTTGCATTTTTTGGCCTGACTTCTACTTTCACCCCAATTTCTGCAGAGGCATCCATTTGTCCCTGAAAAGAGAGATTCTGTGATGGTCTTTTGATGTTTCAGTGTGACCAGGCTACAGTCACCAGTTATTTTAATCAGTCACTAATGTAGGTTTTGTCTTGAAGACATTTTATAGATGTGATTGAAGTTATAGTCCATAATCAGTTGACTTACAGTAAGGGAGACTAGATAACATGGTGAGCCTGATTCATTAAGTTGAGAACCTTAAAGGCAGGGTTGATGCTTTTCTGAGAGAAGGAATTCTGTCTGTGGACAGCAACTTTAGCCTACTCTTACTGACAGTCTGCTCTAAAGATTTGGAAGTTGCTTCGCCAATTTCTTGTAATAAATCGCTTAATATATATCTCCTTCTGATTCTCTGTTTCTGGTCAAACCCTGATGGATGCAGATCTCATAGCAGAAATGCAAAGAGAGGCATTGTTCCTCAAGTTCTGATACTCTGAATAGATTTTTTTTGATCTGCGATAAGACAATAAATTCAGAGAGGTTCTTTTAAGACGAAAGAGTTGAAAAATTGGTCTTAGTAATGACAATAACCAAGTTTGGAGATAATTGAGCATATGACTTTGGGCAATATTTCTCAATTCTAAGATGTCTATACTCTTGGCCTTTTTAGAATTTACTTCCTGATTAGTAGCTCTAGATTATGTGTCAAGATTCTACATTCCTTACTAATGTGCCTGTGGTTTAGAAATTGCTGCCCTCCCCCCGACCACACTTCCACTAGCAAGGACATAAAGGAAATTGTGTGGTCAAAGAAAATATTCTAAACTCTCTTCCTTGGGCTCAAGTCTTCAGTGGTGGTAACGTGTTAATTAGGCTGACAGGAAAGATGAAGGCAGGAAGTTGTGTCCAGTTCACACATGCAATCCCTGAAAAAGTCTTGCATTATTGCAATGCTACTGTCTAGAACATCCTTGGCAAAGAGAAGGCTGGGAGCTAAGCTAGATGCAGGAACCTGGATTGAAAGCATTCTTAGATTGCATCACAGTGCATCCAAGAGTACTAGGTTCTCTGAGAACCTTTCTGAAAGGTTACAGAGATACTGAAAGCTTAGATAAACTTACTGACTTCTGGAAGCAAGGTCCAGAAACTTTGGCACTGGGGTAGATGCCAGGAACCTCAGACTCCAGTGATAAATGAAAACACATCACTTTGTCTAGAGAGACAGGAGCAATAACATCTCAGTGATCATCCATCAGGAAGAGATTCAATCTGCACCCAATACAAGTAGATATGAGACATTCCCTATAAACTTACACAGATAAGGGAGGCCTCACCCAACATGCCATCCTGAAGAACAGCCAGGGAATAGGAAGAAAATATAAATCTATGAATATTTCCATAATAATAAAGATTTCTCCCTATCACACAAACTTATGACATAATTCTACATGGGTAAGAAAAAGAGGTGAATTTAAATGATTAATGGGAGCATTATTGGTTTTATAGCTCAGGGGTATTATGGGTTAAATCTTTCGTAGGCATTGGCTCATAATCCTAATCAGTATTTATTACTTTATTTCATGGAGAATATAAACTAACAATAAAAAGTGAAATGTTGGAACTCAGCCTAATAATAAATTAGACATTGAATTAGCAGCATTACTCAACCTAGAGCTTTAAGTTGATTCAAACTAGAGTTCTGCTTCTGTCAATGGAAAACTCGATTATTTTGTAAAACCCCTTGTGTTGAAAACAAATAGCAAATTTGGATAAAATGGCTTACAAGAAAATGCGTTTGGAGTTTCTAAGACAGTGAGGAACGAAAGGCTCAGGATCTGGGGGAGATGGGAAGACCATAGTTATGCCTGCTACTGGTAGTCTCTTGTCTCTTTGAAGCAGCTGACTACTCTGAATGTGCTGTCTGAGAGGCTCAGAAACTTAGAATTTTGCAGAGATTCACTTAACAGGAAAAACAAAGACTCAAGTTTGCTGCTGTTAAAAGAAAAACCTTAGCCAAATTAAATTTTACAGAGTTTAACTGAGCAAAGAATGATTGGTGAATCGGGCAAGCCTCCAGTGTAGGCTCAGAGAGGCTCCAGCACAGCCACGTGGTAGAAGATTTGTGGACAGAAACAGGAAAATGATGTACAGAAAAAAATGGAAGTGAGGTACAGCAACAACCAGATTGGTTACAGCTCAACATTTGCCCTATTCGAACATAGTTTGAACAGTTGGCACCCTTTGGCCAAATTCAGTAATTGGCACAAGAGTAGGTTACAGTCTGTTTACACCTCCATTTAGGATATAGTTTACTATGTACAGAGAAACCTTTAGGCTAAACGTAAAATATGTAAGGAGACAGCTTTAGGCTAAATTTGATTTAACAGAGCCTATCCAGGAAAAGAAGTCCTGGTAAATACCCAGGGTTTGATTCTGAGTTGCCAAGTAAACAGGAAATACACCAATAGGCCTAATATAACCAACACTATATTACAATTCTGAATCTTTAGGTACATAATAATGTGGTCTCAAATTAAATAAAACAAAAATTAACAGAATAAAAAGGAAAATATGTAATATAATTTTTCCAAGGGTTTTAATACCTGATAACTAACAGAACAGTAACTGATAGAACAACCAGATAAAACAATCAATAACCATATAGAAAAGTTGGGCAAAATAAAGAATTGCCCTAATAGACCTAAATGGAACACTAATATCCAAAACTTCCGGATATGATTTCTAAGTATACCTGGCATGGTTACTGAAGTTGACTATGTACCGTGCCATAAAACAAATATAAGATTAATTTGGTCTATCCCTTCTGGAAAGTAATCTATTCACCTATTTTAAGAACTTTAATGTATTCTCATTTTTTACTAGTAAGTTATTTTTGCTAAGACTATAATAAGAGATGAATAATTTTTTTTGTTTCATTTTTGTTTTAGGACATGACATAGCATTTTTATTAGGCTTAATGTTCCAGACTGGGCGTGGTGGCTCACACCTGTAATCCCAGCACTTTAGGAAGCCGAGGCAGGTGGATAACCTGAGGTCAGGAGGTTTAGACCAGCCTGGCCAACAAGGTGAAACCCTGTCTCTACTAAAAATTAGCCGGGTGTGGTGGTGCACTCCTGTAGTCTCAGCTACTTGGGAGGCTGAGGCAGGAGAATCACTTGAACCCAGGAGGTGGAGGTTGCAGTGAGATAAGATCACACCACTGCACTCCAGCCTGGGCGACAGGGAGAGACTCCGTCTCAAAAACAAAAACAAAAATAAAAACAAAACAATGTTCCAAATGTGAAAAATAACTTTTAAATATATCTATTTAGTTAACATTATGCTGTCATTAATATCATGCTTTTAAATAAATGTAAGAATATTGGAATATGTTCTCAATCAAATTTTGAATAAAATAATATGAAATACCCGAATTCCAATTATGCAGAGTAATTTAAATGCTACTTCCCAGCATCTATCCAGTGACTGACAAATACTGGGTGTTCAATCTTGCGCAGGCACTCCCAGACAGAAGTAGTTTTTCTCTTTTCTCTCTAAATTTCCACTGAGCATTGTGCTATTTTTTTCCTTGAATTACATTTATTCATGAGGATGAGATTCTCCATATTGACATACTAAGAAGCATGGTACTAAATTTAAATTGAAATTCCACAGAGGTTCCAAAAATCTTACAAAGTCTTTCCACACAGTAGAAGTGAGAACACTACTTATTCACTTTCTTCTGATCTTTTTAAAAAAAGTATTGTGATCTATATTTTAATGTGCTCACAAAATATGAAGGTCATGATTGAGTAGCTACATTTATCATGAACTGGCTTAAAAATACATGATAAGTAGAAGTGAAATAAAAACACAAGCTGTTTAACAAAGGGGACGTGTTTTGAGCCCAGGTGTCAGGTCGTTTTGTTGTTGTGTTAAGGGAGGAGACCACCCCTCATATTGTCTTATGCCCAATTTCTGCCTCCAAAGAAAGAAGTAAAAACTAAAGTCAGAAATGAAATCAACAGGCAGAGAGCCTGGTGCCACACCCTGGGCTGGGCCTGGTAGTTAAAGATCGATCCCTGACCTAATCGGTTATGTTATCTATAGATTACAGGCATTGTATAGAAAAGCACTGTGAAAATCCCTGTCCTGTTCTGTTCGGTTCTAATTACCAGTGCATGCAGCCGTCGTCAGGTACCTTCTGCTTGCTCAGTTGATCATGCAGACCCACTTAGAGTTGTGAGCCCTTAAAAGGGACAGGAATTGCTCACTCGGGGAGCTCAGTTTTTGAGACGTGAGTCTTGCCGATGATCCTGGCCAAATAAAGCCTTTCCTTCTTTAACTCGGTGTCTGAGGGGTTTTCTGTGGCTCATCCTGCTACAGTGTGAACATCATAGAGTGCACTTACACAAACCTACATGGTACAGCCTACCACACACCTAAACTAGATGGTACAGCCTATTGCTGCTCGCCTGCAAATCTGCACAGCAGGTTACTGTACTGAAGATGTTATGCCCAGACCGTTTATTCCCCGAAGAAGACCACCAGAGTCCAGAGTCAAAGCTAAGCAGCAAGGATCTTTATTACAGGTTCGAACCTGGAAATCTCCCTCGCTCGCAAAACGAGACGGGCAGGAGAGCTCCCCCACTGAGCTCCGAGCAGTGTTATATAGTCTAAGAAAAGTGGGCATAGAGTTATTATACAAATCAGATATATGATTGGCTAGTGTTTGAACAAGGCGAATTGGCTAACTATGATTGGTTCCCGCCATTTCTGATATTTTGGTTCAAACTTTGAGGCGGGAGAGCAGGTTTATGGCAGCAAGAGTTTATCTTACTTAAACACGTCTTGTGACCTTGCCTCAGAACTTACAAAATCTCTGGTATGTGCAAAACAAAATCTCTGGTACGTGCAGAAAACCAGGTACTCACAGAACTTACGAAATCTCTGGTATGTGCAAAGATTAGAGAGCAGAACAAGGGTGTAGCGGGTGGGGGGCGGGTACACATCTATCTTTGTGTCCTTTCAAAGACTGCAGGCAACTGTAAAACAATGGCAAATATTTGTGTCTCTAAAAATGCTGTAGGCAACTGTAAAACAATGGCAAATATTTGTGTCTCTAAACATACCTAAATATAGAAAGGTACAGTAAAAATACAGTATTATAATCTTATGGGATCACTGTCATATACCTGGTCTGTCATTGACAGAAACGTCATTATGCTGTGCATGACTGCAATTCATTTCAAACGTGTAGTATTTTTGACTCTCTAGCAATTTCTTGATTCATTCATCTTAGAATATGAGGCATATGCTTTTTTCAGTGTTTCTGGGGTAAGATCAAGTCACTGAACTTTCTCTCTCCACGACTTCCTTTTATTTTCTTACTCTTCCCAGAATCGTGTATTAACTCAGACGGGAAACAGAACTGTTACTTCAAACTCTAGATAACTCCACTGAGGCATTACCTATCGTGCTTTTTGCCTCGTAAAGTGTTACAGTGCAGCACGTTTCTTGGATATTCCTTTTGTGACAAAGACTTCCTCCAATTGAAGAGATTTATCATCATGAAACACCATTTCCTAACATTTTACAAAACATCTGCAGGGAAAAAGTACATATTATGCCACCAGAAAATTTCCTCTCAAACAAACTAAAAAGGTAACAAACCCAAAAAAGGGTGTCTTGAATGATGAACACAAACCATACAGTAAAATTGATGAACAAAAGTCCTGTAAACAAGAAATACTCTTATTTCTGTCAATTTCTAGTTTACATATTCAATTTTTCACCTTCCTTACATGAAACAAGGCAAACAAGAGTGTCGCATTCACATTTCTATTCCTCTATTCTTATGTAAAGCATGTCAATACTGCTCTATAATCGTCACTTAAATTAACATATCAATCAGCACAAAGAGGACAAACAGCACGGGAATGAAAGGCTCTCCGCATGTAACAGCATGGATATTGTGGGGTAGGAAATAAGAGGTAAGGAGACCTCTGAGAATAAAGTGAAATAATTCTTAACTCTTTATATGAAAATTATCTTTTATTAAAGGCTGAAAAAGCTGTCCTTAAGCAAAGTTGAATTAAATTATAAACATCAACCACTGAATCAGATTACAACATCAGCCAGTGCCTCACAGTATGCTCCTCATATCACTGAGGGACACAAAATAGTCAGGATCCCATCCAGTGGACTGCAGTGCTTTGCAGTAAAAAACTGAAAACCAAACCTTCAAATTATGTGTGTTCCCACATACTGGCGTTGTTTCTGTTGTGCTGGTGGAGGTTGGTGTGGTTGTTTCCGTTGTCTGGAATAATCCATTGCAAGTGAAGTGCTGCAATTGTGAGCTGCCTGCGGACACTTCCAAAATGACATTTCCATTCTTCAGGATTCAGAAGTTAAACAATACAGAGAATAATTTGTTTTAAAATGGAAATATTAATCCATTTCACATGCCACCCTTAAAGTTGTGTGGTTCTGAAACTTGCACAAAGAAATTGATGAAAACAGATTAAAAAGCAAAGTAAGAAAAATAGAAAGCATTTGCTGCAGTAATTTGCACACACACACACACAGATATACACACGTATTCGCAATATTTAACACATCATGGTGAGATTGTTGCTATATCTGTGTATATAACCATTACAGGCAATATTAGGTCTAAATACTATTTTGTTTTCAGTGAAGTGACACCGGGTAATGAAAGATAATTACTAATAACAAAATTCCCCGCTATGGGATCTCTCTCCACATCCTCACAAGTTCCCCGTTGCTCTCATGCTCAAAATATTTGATATTGGGAAGGTTTTGTTTTCAGTACCCTACTGTGAATGGAAAATAAATCTTGGAGCCCCAAAATCACTAAGTTAAAGGGAAAAGTCAAGCTGGAAACTGCTTAGGGCAAACTGCCTCCCATTCTATTCAAAGTCATCCCTCTGCTCTCTGAGATAGATGCATATCTGATTGCATCCTTTGGCTAATGAGAAACTCAAAAGAGTGCAACCATTTGTCTCTTAGCTACCTATGACCTGGAAGCCTCCTCCCCATTTCTAGTCTTCCTGCCTTTGCTTCGAGTGTTCCCACCTTTCCACACCAAACCGGTGTTCATCTTACATATGCTGATTGATGTCTCGTCTCCCTGGAATGTATAAAACCAAACTGTGCTGACCACCTTGAGCATATGTCGTCAGGACTTCCTGAGGCTGTGTCATGGGCACGCATCCTCAACCTTGGCAAAATAAACTGTCTAAATTAACTGAGACCTGTCTCAGATTTTTGAGGTTCACACTAAATGTTTTGCTCTTAGCACTGTTCGGTTACCTGAGTTTTAATTCTTTTCTCTGTGTTGATATGTTCCAAAGCCGTTTCACTGGCTCAGTACCTTCCTGAGCTCAGGCCTACGAAGCACCAGATTCCTCCCAACTCTTTTTTTTCAAGCCTCCTTTTCCTCAATGGTTCTGGTTTTAGTTAATACCACAGTGATCCACATGTCTGCCTTCATTGGTAACCTGGCAGCATAGATTTCTTCCTCAGCTTCGTGATTCTCAAGCTTCTTTATCTCAGGACTATCTTAAAATTATTTTGGAACCAAAAGAGTTTTTGTTGATGTGAGTTGCATATTTCAACATTTACCAAATTAGCACTAATATATTTTAAAAGTTCTTATTAATCAATTCCTTTAAAAACGTTAATAAGCCATTTTAAGTTAATATAATTAACATTTTCATAAAAAAGTTTCAAAAACAAAGAAATAAATGATAAAAATCATATTGCTTAATGGTAAAACAAAGAAATTCGTGAGAAGCATGTGTTGAACAAGCATTATAGAAGACCATAGTTTTGGACTGAGCCCCAGTGGACCAGATTAAAAATAAAAATAAAAATGGAGTCACCCATGCTAAAGTTGCATGTCACCAGACCAAAACTGAGTTATTATCTGACCTACAGAGAAATCAGAAAAGCAACATAAATTAAAAAATCAGAAAAGCGACATAATTAACCACACAGACCAGTTTCAGTGAGCATAAGGAAGGTCTCTCTGTTTAAACCTGAAGTAACCTGATGTGCACCAATCAGTTATTTCTCTATTGTCCAGTCTCCCGGTTCCTGCCTCACAGGGGAAGTAACTTTAAAACGACCAATCCACTTTTTGTTCTTTGCTTCTGCCTTCTTCAGCATTTTCTGTCTATAAAACCAACCTTCTCTACTCTATTTATTGGAAGTTTTATTCTATTTTATGGAATAAAAGTACTGCCAACTCTAGAATCACAGTGAAGCCAATTGAGATCTTTAAATTTTGGTAATTTTGCCTTTGATAAGTGGTATTGCTTAATATCTTTAGTGCCTGCCTTACATTCAGGTAGCTGGAGTCTCATATCTGCTTCTGAATTCAATCTGCTGTGATCTAAGACATTATAGTCTTTAGAAACCTCTACTGTATTCTTGTGAGAGAATAAAGGTGAAAAGGGCAAATAATGTCTTAATGTTGTCATGAAAATAGCTTTGACTTTGGGAATGGTCTGAAAGAGTCTCACAGGGGATCTACATTACTCCCTAAATCGAATTGATCACAAAGCACTGACTCCTGTGCCTATGTCAGGCAGGATAAAGTTCTTTACAACATTAACTACAAAAATCCACCAACCCAAAATTTTTATGGGGTCTGAGATGAGGTTTTGATGGCACACAGCATATATATTTTTTTTTAATGAAAAACAAAGAACAGGGCCAGGCGCGGTGGCTCAAGCCTGTAATCCCAGCACTTTGGGAGGCCGAGACGGGCGGATCACGAGGTCAGGAGATCGAGACTATCTTGGCTAAACCGGTGAAACCCCGTCTCTACTAAAAAAATACAAAAAACTAGCCGGGCGAGGTGGCAGGCGCCTGTAGTCCCAGCTACTCTGGAGGCTGAGGCAGGAGAATGGCGTAAACCTGGGAGGCGGAGCGTGCAGTGAGCTGAGATCTGGCCACTGCATTCCAGCCTGGGCGACAGAGCGAGACTCTGTCTCAAAGAAAAAAGAAAAACAAAGAACAAAGTAGAAAAAATCCCATTAAACACTTCTCATGTTCTCATTGATCTCCTTAGATGCTCACAAGCAGGGTCTTCTCCCTGGCCACTCTACTCTCACTCAGCCTGCAAACGTCTGCTAGCTCCAGTCCTTATTATCCTTCAGTTTCACCCTTGGTTCGTAGAAGAACTTAGCTCTCTTGTGTGTTTACTCATTCAGTTTTACAAAAAGAAAAAGGGTTATCATCATCAAGGCATAGTGGGCATTTGATGGTTTCCACACTATCATAAAAAATTTTATAACCTTACAATGTGGGGAAATTTTACATAATGAGACTTGCTTGAAAATAATCTCCTAACTGTTGTATTGCAAAACTGACATATTTGAAAATAAAACATGCAAACTAAGCTTATTCTTTGCAAATTAAATATCTGCTGAAGTTGCTATTGCTAGTCAATGGGGAAAGTGGAGGATATATATTTGGACCCTTGGCGATCCTTTGTACTCTCTTGCCCAACTTTCATGGTACTCAGACGACTGCAGCAACCTCAGCATGAGAGGAGTGTGGTAGTCAGTACCCCTGTAAACCCCAAATAAAATTCTAAGCCCTCAACCATCTGAAGGCATCCCTTCCCTCTGCCAAGGGCATTCCAAAATTAACCTGAAAAAATTGTTAAGGCCATTATGAAAGGGGGCCTTGGACATGCCTCATTATAGTATCCTCCTTTTCAGAGTTCAGGAATAGCTGACCAGCATTAACATCAACATGGGCCGTAAGTCTGATGAGAAACATTTACAATTTGTCCTGTCTGAAGCCTGCTACCTGGAGGTTTCATCTCCATGATAAAACTTTGGTCTCCACAGCCCCTTATTGTAACCCAGACAGTCCTTTCTACTGATTCCAGATCTTTAGATAATAACTTAACTCTTTCAACCAATTGGCAATCACAAAATCTTTAAACCTATGAACTTAAATTTATGACCTGGAAACACCCATTTCAAGTCATCTTGCCTTTCCAGATTTAATCAATGTACATTTTACATGTAGTGATTGATGTATTACGTCTCCCTAAAATGTACAAAAGCCCACTGTACCCTGACCTTTTTGGGCACATGTCGTCAGGACCTCCTGAGGTTGTTTCATGGGTGCGTCCTTAACTTTGGCAAAATAAACTTTCAAAATTAATTGAGACTTGTCTTAGATACCTTAGGGTTCACAACCCTCTGCTGATATGATATGCTATTGTCTCACAAGTCCTTGAGGTTCTATTCATTTTTAACAGTATATTTCTGTCTGTAATTCACACTTAATCATTTTTATTGATCTACCTTTACTTTCACTGACTCTTTCTTGCTGTCTGTATTCTGGCATTGTGCCATCCAGTTAGGAGTCTTTCTCTCCTGCCTCTCCCTCTCCCTTTCCTCTTTGCCCACTCCTCCTCCTCCTCCTTCTTTCTGCCCTTCTTCTCTTCTTCTTGCTTATTATAATTTTCAATTCTGAATTTCCATCTGGTTTATCCTTATATATTTCTTTGTTTTTTTTGCCCAGGCTAATCTTGAACTCCTGGGCTCAAGTGATCCTCCCACCTCTGCCTCCCAAGAAACTGGGACTACCGTCTCACACCACTAAGCCTCCAGCCACATCTTTATATCTTTTATGTTTTTTTGCTGCGGGCTTTTTTTTCCCCGAATTGTTTCAAAATTATTTCCAATGACGACTTTGAGTCATTCTTATCATAGTTGCTTTCAGTCTATGTGATATAATTCAAACATCTGTGTCATCTTATCTTGGACATTTATTCAATTTCTTTGCCTATGTAAGTTGATATAATCCTTTTTCTTTGTGTAAGTTTTTATTGTATCTTAGTTTAATACGATGTTATACATCTTGTTTAAAGCCTATGGAAAATATAGATTTTTTTTTTTTCCTAGCAGGTAGTCAACATAATTAGGTTCAGTTTGCAAGTTTCAACATGCATTCTGTGGTCTCTGGGTTCAATGTAATTTCAACTTTCCAATTCCTGCAAGTATTATTTTGAACTGTCTGATATACATGCCACTCTGTATCCAGTGTGGCCCTTGGGTACCGTCTCATTCTCTAGTATGCTGAAAAGGATTAGATCTAAGCACAAATAGCTTACAGGGATGCCCAGGAGTTTCTACGCAACTTTAGGGGTTTGCTTTCCTGAGTTCTTCTTTCTCCATAATCTCCCCAGAGTTTCCCAGTTCCCAGTGTTTCCCCTTTTTGTTCCCCATTAAGAGAGCTGGGGCTTTTGTTACTTGTGCTGTGCATTGCTGTGACTGTGCTTGCAACCAGAAACCAGTAAAAAATCAGTGTGGGTTTTCCCTCCAGCTTGGGACCATAGCTCTTCTGATGTGAGAAGAAGCTTCAGGTCCCTAAGAATTGTGAGCCTCGTGGTTTCCCATTACTTCTACTGTTGCAGAATTGTTTAAGGACAATGGCCCAAGAAGAAAGTATTAAGAAAAAAAAAGCAGGGGGAGGGGGGTGGTGGTGGTGGGTTTTTCCCTTTCTCTAAGCACGAGCGCTTCCCTTTCCTTCTCTGAGACAAAATGTTAGGGCTTCTCTGCCAACTTCCAGTATTTTGGGCTGTGTTGAGACTAGGCCAGGGATAGCAAAGGAGAAAAAAAATGTTAATCTCGTGATCATTTAGGTGGCACTTTAAATTCTGGTCTTTTCCTTTAATTAACCTCATACTATTTACTTTTGAATCCTAAAACACCTTGCCCTAGCATTGCTTCCAGGTTTTATTCATGCATTCTTTGAGAGACACTGTGTGCTTATTCCATTGTATCTTGAACTAAAACTCTGGCATTTTATCTTTGTAGATGAACAAATTTTAAAGAATGGTTATGGCGCAATAGTCATTTAAAAAATGATTTTATTATTTCATGCATGTTGATGCTATTATAAATAGAAATATCATCGTTGTTTAAAGCCAAAGTCCCACACACAATGTTCAAAACCTCAGTGCATAACCGATCTGATGGAAATCCTCCATTGCTCTTGCTGTCAGCCTGAGCATCAGAGACAACACCTGCAGGAGGAAGTTTCTGGCAAGGAGAGAAAAAGACGCCATCTTGCATTTACAAATTTTCATCATCATATTGTTAAGTAAAACATACTCACTTACTGTCCTTCAAAAGTTTTCCTTTGTCTTTTTTTGTTGTTGTTGATGTTCTCAGTAAATAAAAACAGAAGTTTGAAATTCAAAAGTTAAATTTCCCAGGCGGAGCAATACCTCTGCACAGAGCACAGTTTATTCAGTAGTGACTCTTACCCAATCAACTTTGGCAATCATATTCAATCTCCATAAATGAATAAGCAAAAATACCACGATCCAGAGGCTGCAATGAATCATTTGTAGGCTTCTATCTATAACATCCTTCTTTATCTCTCAGAGACTTCTTTGTATGTCTTGTATCTCACTTAGGTATAAAGCAGGCTTTTTCACCATCCCTCTTAAAAAGTCTTTCTAAATCACTGAAATGCGTGGCTTTTTCATTGTCTCCCACCATTGTAACCATGCATTTCCTATAGCCCTCCTTGTCTTTTCCCAACACAGCTGCTGCTAACCCTTGTGGAATCCGCATATGAATTAGGAAGAGACATCCATTCTCTGCTGTGTGCAGCCCTACGCTGAGACACAGGATAAAGAGTAGAACTTGAAGTATTATTACTATTATTTATTTTACTTATTTCTTTTTTTTGAGGCAAAGTCTCACTCTGTCCTCCAGGCTGGAGTACAGTGGCACAACCCTGGCTCACTGCAACCTTCACCTCCTGGGTTCAAGCAATTCTTGTGCCTCAGTCTCATGAGTAGCTGGATCTACAGGTGTGTGCCACCATGCCCTGCTAATTTTTGTATTTTTTAGCAGAGACAGGGTTTCGCTATGTTGGCCAGGATGGTCTCGAATTCCTGACCTCAAGTGATCGGCCCTCCTAAAGTGCTGGGATTACAGACGTGAGCCAATAACTTAAATTAGACTTCAGCAACTTTACCTCCTGACCCGACTTTTGGCAAAACCTCTATATCCACTTCAACTTTGTCTTTCCAACTTAAGTGTTAGCAGTTTACAAAGTTTCTTCCTTGGACATCTTCCTTTTTAAAATAAACACCATTTCTGGGCAATTGCTCATACTCCCAGACCTTTAGTTATCATCTAAATGCTGAATTTCTTAAATATGCTATTCTAGTCCTAACTTTCCTCAATAACCCAGATTGTTATTTCCTATGGACAAACATTCCAGCAGAGTCTAAATTTTCCTTCGAGTGCCATACAAAAGAAATGTGGTTATTTTGGTTTTTTTGTTTGTTTGTTTTTGTTTTTGTTTTTTTGTTACTGGGTTTCACTCTTATTGCCTAGGCTGGAGTGCAATGGCACAATCTCGGCTCACTACAACCTCTGCCTCCCGGATTCAAGCAATTGTCCTGCTTCAGCCTCCGAGTAGCTGGGATTACAGTCATGCACCACATACCCAGCTAATTTTCTATTTTTAGTAGAGACAGGGTTTCTCCATGTTGGTCAGGCTGATCTTGAACTCCCGACCACAGGTGATCTGCCCACCTCGGCCTTTCAAAGTGCTGGGATTACAGGCAGAAGCCACCACGCCCAGCTTCTAAATGAACTATTTATTGCAACAACAACAACAACAATAACAAGTGCAGCAAAAAATATTCCCTGTCTTTTCTACCTCTTAAAAAAGGTACTATTCTTCAATAGTGGCAACAATTCAATTTCCTCTTTTTTTTCTTTAATTGAGGACAATGTATCTGGATGAATCATTAAGACAAGTAATTACTTCTGCAGAAAAATCTTACTCAACAAATACATATCTTTTTTTCTTTTAAATATCAAATATAGTGACCAATACGAGTCAAAGAAGAAAGTAAAATCATAGTTAAGAAGAGTCTGCCATATCTGTGATGTTTTCTTAATATCTGTTAATAGCAAATCTTTGTGACTTTGAAATAGCTGTACCGTCTTTTCATTATTATTATTTTATTTAAAGGGAACATACTTTGGTTGAAAATGTCTTATTGCCCTTTTCTGCACAACATAAATATAAGGCATTTTAAACCACAGCAAGACATCCCAGTGTCTTAACGCTTCAAGTCACAAGCATGGTGGAATAAAATACAACTATTACATGCAGAAGCACATTATCTGAGGGCACGACTGAAATATCACACATTAATGTAAACCAGGTCTTACCAAATTTGCAATACAGAGGCTCCTCAGTTGTTGAGCTAAATGGAAGCTCATTTAGCTTCCATATTTGTTTGTTTAAATATCAAGATACACTTCTTTCTACCTGAGTCTATCGGAAGTATATAATGGGTAACATTTACACAAAACTTTTCCATTAGATGGAGTGCTTTCATGCAGTTAGTTTGCAGTGCTCGCAAAAACTTGTGGACTTGATACAATAAACATCATCCTCGTTTTATCAGTGAATGAAATGATATTAGAGATAGCTGAAAGTACATACAATTAGTGAGAGAAAGGGAGAAGCTATGTCATCTTTTATGTGTGGTCATCCTTCCACTGTATCATTTTGCCTGTATAATTATGATATTTTTACAACAGGATTGGAATTAAAATAAATCATTAGATAGTTGGTCACTAACAATACTTTACTTGTGTGAACGTTGTAAATAGCATACTATTTTTAAGGAAGAAATAAAAATGTAAACCCATCTACTGGTAATTTAGCAAACTTATTCTATGTGAGTCCTAAAATCAGTTTTGGAAGAAAAAAATTGTGGACAGCATTGAAGATGTCAGGTAACGCATCAAAAAGCTACTATCACCAAGGGTACTGGAGGAGAAGTGATAGACATTAGGTCTTTAAAATGCAAATTCGGTACAAGTAAAAGAATGCTATATTTAACATATGAAACTGATTTTGAAGTCTCCATAGCAACTACGAAAATGTTAAGCATAAATTATGTGATTAAAGTTATCAAAGATAGCTTTCTTTCAGCCTGAGCAATTTCAGACCAGATGATGAATCTGGGGTTCTTTTTCAGAAAGTCCTACCAAGTACACCTCTGGAAGATAATTAGAAGAGCTTTTGTCCATGATAGGCTATGCTGATTAATAATTTTAGAAATGAAATATATTGCTTTAATATAAGTGGAATCCAGGACTAATCTCTTCATTAGAGAAGATGTGCTTGTATTAGTTTGGTGGCTTGCATTAGTTTGATAGTATAAGATAATCTTTCACTGGCGAAAAGTAGAAACAAAACTTCTTATTTTTCTATACCACTTCAGTGATGATAAACATGGTGTAAATTATTTTGTTCTTTATGTTAATTTGTGTGATATGAATGTGTGTGTGTATGACTGTGTTACATACATTTGTCTTGAGCAATTACATATCAATTGTTTTGAAGGGTAGCAGAATATACTATCCCAAAATAAGCCACTTTAGCATGAGAATGTCTTTGAGCTGAAGGCAGTTGAGAAGAAGTAGATATAAGACAAGCTCTCTGTCTTTCCCCGATTTGCCTAAACACATGGCATAAATTTGCAAAAGTAAAGGTGTCCCTTCTCCCCTTTCTACCAGGAAAGACAAAGGTTTATCAACAGAGATGACTTTAGAGCATACGGGCCTGGAGACCACACCAGATGAATTTATTAACAAACCTTACTAGCTGACCTTAATCTACCCTATGTTTGCTTTTCCACAATTTGCCACCCCTAGAGAATCAAGGTCCTTTTCTTTGTCTTATCATGCATCTAAATATTTATTTTGTTGTTGTTGTTGAAGATGCCACATGAAAGCTGGGATTTTGAGCCACCTCTTAAAGAGTTACTCACTTTTTTGGTATCTCTCATGTATATATGAGACTTACATGTTTGTTTGTTTGTTTCTTTGTGTTTTTTGAGACAGAGTCTCGCTCTGTCGTCCAGGCTGGAGTGCAGTGGCGCGATCTCGGCTCCCTGCAAGCTCCACCTCCCGGGTCCACGCCATTCTCCTGCCTTAGCCTCCGGAGTAGCTGGGACTACAGGCACCCACCACCACGCCCGGCTAATTTTTTGTATTTTTAGTAGAGAAGGGATTTCACCATGTTCTCCAGGATGATCTTGATCTCCTGACCTTGTGATCCGCCCACCTCAGCCTCCCAAAGTGCTGGGATTACAGGCGTGAGCCACTGTGCCCGGCCTGAGACTTACATGTTAACACACTTTTGTTTGTTTTCCTCTTGTTAATCTGTCTTTTAATACTGAGTTTCTAGCTAAGAACTTGTGAGGCTGGAGAGAAAATTATTTTTTCCTCCCCTACAGTTTGTTGTTAGTGTCAAATAAAATATATTATATTCTAAATAATAAAATTACAGGTTCTTCATGGAATTCTGGAGTATTGTTTTGTAAAACATGTAAAAGTTGATTTATTAAACATCCAACTATACAATTGTGAAACATTTAATACATAATTCCATCCAATTTTCTTCAGCCTGTATGAACTCACCATAACTATTTCAGGCATCATTTTTGTGTTTCTGTGCTTGAATCTCATTCAGCTCTGAGATATCTAGATGAATCAGAAAAGTTGACTCCGGCAGTGTAAAAAAAAAAAATCTGCCAAGGCAAATAAAATTAGATGGCAAAGAATGTTAAATTTGGGTCCAGAAATCAGCTATATAAAAATGAGCCAAACAATGAGAAAAAAATGCCTTAGGTTCTTGCGTATTCCCTATGTATCAATAGTTTGAAAGAATGTTAAAAACAAATCAACAAATAGATGGCCACAGAGAACAATTGGATATAAAGACAGAATGAAAATGATGTGGTTTGTAAGGCAAAGAGAGAAAGCTTTCCGTCCATCCTTTGAAGGTCTGCTAAAAGTGAACTTAAAATAGGCAGATTCACAAGAGAAAAAGATATACAAATTTATTTAATATGCGCAGGGGGAAAATCACAAGACAGGGATTACCCAATAATTCAATGATGTCCAGATGCCTATATATCCTTTCTCATAGAGGAATAAGAGATGGGAAAAAGTGATTATTTGATGGAAGTAAATGATTTTTAGGGGGAATGAATGGGCCTAATGTTCAATGTTTAGTAAATGATGCTCTTTTGGAATTTAATTGGACCATAGAACAGACAATGGTTTGGGACAACCATTGTCATTTGGGCTTCATGTGTGGTGTTTAATTTTCAGTGTCTTTTGCTGTGATATGAGTTCTCATCTTTTTTGATTAACAAAATTTCAGGGAGGGAATTGAAGGCAATTGTGTTCCTCTTTGGCAGATCTGTTCTTTAGACGGATAAAGGAATATCAGAGTAAAGCCTCTTCCAGCATCTAGTAGCCTCCAGTGGCCTTTAACTTCAAATAATGAGCATACCAGGGTGTTACATTTGGGGGTGACTTTCCCTGGACTCCTTTAGGTGACTTGTAAAGGAAAGGATGAAAAGAAGCTCAAATATGTCCAGCAGATAATGTCCTTTCTTCACTCTTTTTCCACAGCACACCTCTGGAGGAAGATTAACATGCTTGAGAGTGACCAATCACCTCTTGATTTTTGGTTACCACTTTTCCTTTCCACAGCTGTGCTAAATTATTCTGTTAATATTAACATTCATTTTCAGTAAGCTAGCTGAATGACGCTTTCTCAAGTGACTCTTCAGCTATTGTTTTATCCGTCACTGTTTTTGTATCGCTACCTTCAGTTTTCAGGCTGGAACAGGGTCCTCCTTTCTCAAGACCTGCTGTCTTTTTTTGTTGTTTTAATAGCTTTGCCCCTTCTTTCTTCTTCGTTTTTGGAGAGTACCTTGGTTGTCATCAAGATTACAGAATCACATTTCCACAGTGTCAGTTTTGCTTTTATTCTATGTCTGTTATTGATTTTGAACTTCTTTTCGTTCTATCAACCTCACACTCATCCCTAATTTCATTTTACCCATTTTCTGCTTGTTGTTCCCTAATTCTTCCATATAAATGACACCCTTTCTTGAGATTTGATTCCTTACATCTTGATGTTGGAATCAGATAGCAGGAAAGAGTCAGTATCTTTTTAAAAAAAATCTATATTATGGCTTCACATATTCTGAGTATTGAGATTTGCAGTCAATGGCTTTTAATCCTAGCATGCTTTCTGAAATCTCTCCCAACTGATGTACATTTTATTTGAACATTTTTCTCTGTACTGTGACACGTCGTCCTCATCCCTTTCATTTCTAATACAACTGTCAATTTTTATCTTTTAATGAGAGTTTAAAAGATTTTTATTTGTGTATACGTGACCTTTAACCTGAAAGTTTGTCACCATTTCAAAAGCCTTTTTTTCCATTTTTTCATGTGCAGTTATCAAAACTGAATACTATAAAAATAAAAATCAGTACTTTTAATTAGTTTCTCACTATTTTCCAGATATTTTTAATAGACTTTTATGTAAAGTAACTCACAATGGCTCTGTAAAATAGGTAAAACCATTACCCAAATTGTAGAGATGAGACAACTGAGGTAGAGATTGTTGGAAAACATATTTGTACAGTGACTCATTGGCAGAATAACGTATAAGCTCAAGAAATTTGATTCCAAACCCAGGCCTGAAGACTCCGCCAAGTTGCTTTTTCCATTTTAAATTCATATATGTCATAACTTTCTGATACCTTAACGTGTAACGTGGCCTGACGTTTTGGCCACTTACTCCATAACCATTCATATTTAAACTCCTTTACATCATAACAGATTCTGGAATCTATCTCCACTTTGATGAATCCTGCTGGTCATTGGTCATAGATATGCTGAGTAATCCTATAAAATTAGGGGTACAGGGAAGTCCATTTCTGCATTATAATTCCCTATACAGTCTTCATCTCATCTTCAGTGTTTGACAGATCCTAACGTTCTGCATCTGAGCATTGCAATACAACTCCATTTAACACAATTTAAATGGACAATTCTGTCAGTCTCCACTACCTAGAAAGTGTGGCTATGACCATAGCACATAGGGGTGCTGGCAGCCCATCAGCCCTTTAACTTTTTTTAACTAACATACGCAAACTACCAATGACCTATGTCATATTCCTTGAAATGTCAATTCAGAAAATTATTTAAAAGGGAAGAAAGAAAAACATATTTGCTTACAAACAGCACATATCTGAAACATGAATATGAAGACTAAAGACTTGTTTGGAGGCAAAGACAAATGTAAATAATTTTGCAAACATAAAAAAATACCCATATTATATATTAAAAATACACTTGAAGAGAATCTTCATGTAAATTGTGAATTTATGGCATGAGTTTTCGAAAGGAAATTGGCAATCGATAAATAAAGAGAATATAAATTAAGACCCAAAGTGTGACCATTTGGCAAACACAGGTTTATTGTAGGGAGGATGGTTGGGGAAAACTATCATATTTAAGGAGACAGAATAACTTTTTAAATAAATTTAAACAAATGAAAAATAAAGAACAAGACATTTCAGTAATAGACTCGCACAGGCGAGCACTTTGGCTATCACCTTGTTTTCTCATTTGGAGGGTGATTGCTAGATATGCAGCTGCACTCTAGCATTAGAGTGAGAATCTGACTATCAGGTTTCACCTAAATTCTTAGCATTTGTCTATTCAATTTTCTAGGATCCTGGCCAATTCTAAGTTTTAAAATCAATCAGACTAAGGTCAGAAAGGCTCTGAAATCACCCATGGGTATTGTAGCCTCCAGTCACCTTGATAATTAGTCTGAATGAAAGGATGTTTTATGTATAAATCTGTCATAAATCCTATGTTTATAGCAAATGAGTAGTTTCCATGAGACTGTAACTAGTTCTTAGAAGAAATAATGATATCTTTAAAGTGTTGGTTGGCCTTGGTGACAAAGGCCTGCATAGAAGTGGTATAAAAGAATGGCTCAGGTGGGAAGACAGTGTACCTGAGAATGAAAATGTTGAGATACTCCTCAGTGTGAACACAAAGCATTACCAGCAAAAGATGTTTGGGCTCAATTCTATGAGAAATGTTATCCTTTACAGTGAGGTGTTTTGAAAGTGTATAAGAAAAGTAAAACTATAAAAATAACATTAAACAATTTTTGGTAAAGTGATCTGGATAATGGTAACTTTTATTATATAAAGCTTATGCTTAAAGTAGATGAAATGAGATGTCTGTAAAAATGTTTTTCATGGCCAATCCCCTTATGGCCAAAATACTTTTACAAGGGCACATTATCCAGTCATGCAGGATGAGAAATGTTTTTGCACAGTGTATGGCAGGGGAATGTTGCAATGAATTCAAGCACCTGACTCAAGGATATCCCATCCAGAAGAGAGATGAAAGATTTCTCTGTTCAAAGGCATTTAAAATGAACCAAGTAAATCAGATTGGTTCTTACTGAAATCTAAATGGTAGAATACAGAATGGTTGGCCAATGTATAGAGACTGAGGATGAGAAAGAGGGAAGAGAGAACGGGCTATGCCATGAAAATGAGACCATGCTTATTGTAAAAAAGAGCGGGAGCCTGTAGTCCCAGCTACTTGGGAGGCTGAGGCAGGCGAGTGGCCTGAATCCGGGAGGTGGAGCTTGCAGTGAGCCCAGATCGTGCCACTACACTCCAGCCTGGGCGACAGAGCGAGACTCCGCCAAAAAAAAGAAAAAAAAAAGAAAAAAAAAAAAGATGGCTGTGTCTAAAATCTGCCTCATTATCTGAATGACTTGCTACCCATGGCTCAATGATATCCTAAAGTAATCTCTCATCTATCATGAAAAGAATCAAACAATTCTAAAGGCTGATGGCATTTTAGGCTATCACATTCAAAATGGAAACACAGCCTCTCTTTGATGGATGATGGCTCTATTAAAGGGTGAAGGGCAGGGTGCGGTGGCTCACGTCTATAATCCCAGCAATTTGGGAGGCCGAGGCGGGCAGATTATCTGAGGTCAGGAGTCCGACAGTAGCCTGGCCAACATGGAGAAAGCCCATCTCTATTAAAAATTAGCCGGGCACGGTGGCGGGTGCCTGTAATCCCAGTTAGTACGGAGGCTGAGGCAGGAGAATCGCTTGAGCCCGGGAGGCGGAAGTTGCAGTGAGCCGAGATCACGCCACTGCACTACAACCTGGGTGACAAGAGTGAAACTCCATCTCAAAAAAAAAAATAAAAAAATATAAAAAAATAAAAGGTTAAGTTACTAATTGTGTGTCAATCTTTATATTCTCAATTAAAGCAAAAAAGGAGATGCCTCTCTTGTCCTGCATGTGGAAGGAGTCAAGGGCATATTAACATTTGCTTTTCAGTGGTAGTTCGTTCATCCACTTAGTAAATACCAGTAAGTGTTTATCATATGCAAGGCACCCTGTGAAGTGGTAAGTTGGACTCAACTATGATAGCAAATGAGGTGGAAGGGCAATAGTCAAGTTTCTTTCAAGGTTGTCCCTCATTATTGAGATCATTGAGAATAAGAAATTGGCTTTCCTTTAGGGAAGATGCAGAATAGCTACAGTCAGCAATCGCTTGCTATAAGTTAATTTGATAGAAACAATAAACTCTTAAGTAATCATCATTCTGTAGCATCCGATTTTGATACTCATGTTTATTCTATCAGCGCATTAGTCATTGTGCCAGATTTGGCAAATAGAAATGAAAAATGCAATCTTGACTTTGTTAAAATCATAGGCAGTGATGGTAATGAAAAATAAATGGTTAAGCCAAAGATTTAAAGGTGATTCCATTTTTGCCTTCTTTTTAATTCAATTTTCCCGTTATAGTCATTCATTTTGCATATTTAAGAGATTTCGCTCTTTCTGGTAACAGTTTTATTGATATATAATTCACACTCCATAAAATTTACCCAGTTAAAATGTGAAATTAAACTTTTTTTTTTTTAGTTCACACAGTTGTGAACTTTAAAAAACCCAATAATTTATTAGTTGTGAAATATACAAAAAATTAATTTTAGAATTTTTCATTATCTCAAAAAGAAATCTGTATATATTATCACTTCCCAAATTTCCCCATTTTCCTGGTCTTAAGTAACTACCAATCTGCATCCTGTCTCTATAGATTTCCCTGTTCTGGACATTTTATGTGAATGGAACCATATAAAATCTGTATTTTACAGCTTTTACTTAGTACACTGTTTTTAAAGCTTATTCGTGTTATAACATGGATCAATATTTCATTACTTTATATAACTGAATAATATTCTATTGTATGGTTATATCACATTTTGTTTATCCATTCTTTAGTTTATATACCTGTGGGTTATTCTTACTTTTTTGGTTATTATGAATAATGCTGCTATAAATATCTATGTGTAAGTTTTTTTTGTGGACATGTGTCTTCTTTTCTCTTGGACACATGCATAAGAATGGAATTGCTGGATTGCAATGTAACTCTATGCTTGATGAATCATGGAGCTGTCAAACATTTTTCCAAAATGGCTGCAACATTTTACATTCCTATCAGAAATTCATGAGGCTTACAATGTCTCATGACATTGTAATTCGTCAACACTTACAGGTATCTAACTTTATGATCCTAGCCATCCTAGTGGGTATGATATGGTATTTCATTGTGGCTTTGCATTTTCTTGGTGACTAATAATATCTAGCATCTTTTTCTGTGTTTTTGGTCATTTAGATACATTCTTTTGGAGAAACATCTATTCAGACCCTTTGCCCATTTTCTTTTTAATTGCCTATTTGCCTTTTCACTATTGAGTTGAAAGAGTTTAAATATATATATGTATGTCTGTGTTCATAAAATACATATATTTTATGTATATGTATTACATATATGCAAGTCTCTTATCAGACATATGACTTACAAATATTTTCTTCCACTCTGTGCGTTGCCTTTTTTTACTGTCTTGATAGTGTTCTTGAGGCACAGAGGTTTTTCATTTTAACAAACCCTAATTTATTTACTTACTTATTGTTTGATTATGCTTTTGGCATATCTAAGATTGCATCACCAAATCCAAGTACACAAAGATTTATGCCTAAGTATTCATCTAAAATTCTCAAACTTTGAGCTTTTGCATTTAAACCATCAATCCATTTTGAGTTTATTTTTGTATATTGTATGAGGCAAGGTTCTGATTTCATACTGTTTTTCCAATTGTCTCAGCATCATTTGTGGAAAGCACTATTTCCCTCCCCCACCCATTTAATGGTCTTGTTACCTTTTTAAAATGTCTATTGACCATAGATCAGGGGTTCACTTCTGACCTCTCAGTTCTGTTCCCTTGCTTTGCTGGAATACTTAATGCCAGCAGCACAATAGCCTCATTATTGTTGCTTTGTTTTAAAGTAAAAAAGAGAGACTCTTTCAACTCTGTCTTACTTCTTCAAGTAGATTCAGTAGGATTCAAGACTTTTCATGGCATTTCTGGATCCACTGAGTTAATAGGAATTTTGGGAGCAACTTGTCAATTTCTATAAAGAAACAAGCTCAGATCCTAAAAGAAATTAGATTGAATCTATAGATAAATTTGGGGAGTACTGTCATTTTAACAATATTGAGGCTTCTGATTCATGAATAGACGAGGTATTTCTGTTTATTCAGATCTTAAATTTCTTTCAACAATGTTTTATGGTTTTAAAAATATATAAATTTGAGATTATTTTGTGAAAATTGCTAATTATTTTCCTATTTTTATGCTATTGTAAATGCAATTTTTTAAAAATTTTTCTTTTCAAATTTTTCACTGCAGGTATATAGAAATATAATTGACTTTTGTTATTAATCTTGTTTCTTGAATACTTGCTGAATTTGTTTATTAGTCTAATTTTTTTTAATTCATTCCTTAGGATTTTCCATATACAAGATATAAGATCATGTCATCTGAAGTTATGATATATTGTATATTCATTTTCACTCATCTCAAAGTATTTCTTAATTTTCTTTTTTCATTACAGTGTATACAGAGTGTACTGTTTAATGTCTACATATTTACGTTTTGCAATTTTTTTCTGTTTTTGGTTGATAATTTCATTCCACTGTGGTTGAGAACAAACTTTGTTTTATTATCATTATTTTACATTTATTTAGATTTTTTTTTTTTTTTTTTTTGAGATGGAGTGTTGCTCTGTCGCCCAGGCTGGAGTGCAGTGGTGGGATCTCAGCTCACTGCAAGCTCCGCCTCCCGGGTTCACGCCATTCTCCTTCCTCAGCCTCCCGAGTAGCTGGGACCACAGGCGCCAGTCACCTTGCCCGGCTAGTCTTTTGTATTTTTTCGTAGAGATGGGGTTTCACCGGGTTAGCCAGGATGGTCTTGATCTGCTGACCTCGTGATCCACCCGTCTCGGCCCCCCAAAGTGCTGGTAGATTTTTTTTATGGTCTAGCACATGACCTACCATGAAGAAAGTTCCGGCCGGGGGCGGTGGCTCAGGCCAGTAATCCCAGCACTTCCGGAGGCCGAGGTGGGCGGATCACGAAGTCGGAAAATCGAGACCAGACTGGCTAACACGGTGAAACCTTGTCTCTACTAAAAATACAAAAAATTAGCCAGCGTAGTGGTGGGCACCTATAGTCCCAGCTACTCAGGAAGCTGAGGCGGGAGAATGGGCCTGAACCCGGGAGGTGGAGCTTGCAGTGAGCTGAGATGGTGTCACTGCACTCCAGCCTGGGAGACAGAGCAAGACTGTCTCAAAAAAAAAAAAAAAAAAAAAAAAAAGAGAGAGAGAGAGAAAGAAACAAAAAAAAGTTTCATGTGCACTTGAGAAGAATATATATCGTGCAGTTGTTGGGTGGAGCGTTTTGTAGATTTAGGTCTAGTAGCTTTATATTGTCACCTTGTGAAATTCTGCCTATTTGTCAAATTATTTTTGAGAGTGAGGTTTTGAAGTCTCCAACTATTGTTGCATTGTCTGTTTCTCCCTTCCTGCTTTGTTTCTGTCCGTTTCCCTTATGCATTTTGGAGATCCTTTTCTGGGTGCATATATGCCTAGTTATATCTTCCTGATAGATTGAGCCTTTCTATTATTATAAAATGCCCCCCTCTCTATCTAGTCACATTTTTTGTTGTTGTTGTTTTCTTGTCTATTTTGTGTGATATTAGTATAGCCACTCCAGCTTTCTTATGGTTGTTGGTGTGATGTATTTTTCTTCCATTCTTTTTCTCTCAATCTCTTTGTATCTTTGAATCTGAAGTAATGTCTTCTGGACGAAATATATAATTGGATTTTGTTATTTTGCAGTTTGATTTTGTTTTCCTTTTATTCAATCTGACAGACTTTGCCTTTTGAATGGGTTGCTTTACTCATTTTCATTTTCTATTGTTATATAAATTGTTGAATTTATGTCTGCCATTTTACTTTTTGTTTGCTATGTGTCTCATGATACTTTTGTTTCTCTCTTCTTCAGTTACTGCATGCTCTTGCATTAAGTGTATTTTTCTAATGTATGATTTTAATTATTGTTTTTAACTACATATAGCTGTTTATTTAGTGGTTTCACTAGAGCTTAGCATATACACTTTAACTTTTCAATATCTGCTTCAAATTGATAATATCTTAATTTCAACTTATGTGGATGTATTATTCCTATACAACTATATTCACCTTTTCTTTTTTGCATGTGGGATTATTGCGATACATATTACAACTATATATGTCACAAACCCAAACATACATTTTTATAATTATTAGTTTATATAATTATATATCTTTTGGGGAAGCTTGGTAAAGAAGGGAGAGCAAGTATGTACTTATAGATGTTGTTATATTAACTTTATTAATTAACATTTTTGTTTCTTTTCAAAAGTTAGTTTTTTGAGAGGTGCTATGCTTTCGGCCTATTTTCCCCTTGTGCAAAATATAAGCTCAGGCTCTAGGCCTGGAAATAGGGACAGAGTCATTGCCTATCCCAACGTAGAACCTTTGACTTATAAGCTGGGGTGTGGGTGATCAAGGCCCCAGTATTCTCAGTACACTCACTCTTTTCCATACCTCTTATCATGAGTGGGTGTGGTCCAGCCTCTTTTCCATGAGTGGATGTGGATTAGAGAAGGAATTCCCATCTCTCACTCAGCCCCAACCACATCCACTACTTAGTCTCTGCAACAGAGAAGTGAAAAATGGATGAGATATGCTGATGGACTGCCCTCCTGGGAAGGTAGTGCAACCTGCTTATGGGAGTGGTCTTGGATGCTCCCATCTGGAGTGAAATTTTAGACATGCTACACTGGGAGGAGAAAGTAGAAGTGCAGGTCATGCATAAAATGAAACAGACTTTAACTGTTTTAATTATATTTTCTTAAATAAGTGTTTTCTTTATTGGCTATGTGTCCTTAGGACTATTTCCAGAGACTCTAATTATTCGTTACTGTTATATATATATATTTGTAATTTTCAGCCATTCTATGGGGCAGTGGGCCTATAAATCATCTCATGTTGCCATGCTGGATGTGAAACTCTTTAGAAGTTTCTATATTGAATTTTTCAGTGTTTTATGTGTGTCATCCTCCCCAAATCTCCACTACAAGAGTAGTGAAGAGTAACATATTGACCTGGCCTAGAGTGGAGGTGTGAAGGCCTGACCAGAGCCAGAAAAGAGAGCTGTAGGACAGGGAAATGCTTCAATCCAAGGTCAAGTAAAATTATGGCTAAGGCAAAATAAATTGCAAACCATAGATGGTCCAAAAGGAAGGGGTCTGATACAACGAACCAGGTTATCCAAAACAGTTAGCAGTCTGAGCTTACAAAGTGTCTTGAGGTGACAATGGACGTTGGGAGAAAGACTCTTTTATAGTGGTAACTCACAAATGGGAAGGCTCTGACATTGTGTCAATTCACAAAGATCTTCTAGGGTAATTTCTTGACCCAAATGAAAACCAGAATTTGTATGTACTCTATCACTTTTTGTACACTCTCATTTTTTCTTGATTAGATAATATTTCAATTGGATGAGGAATAGAAATGTGTATTTATTATTTCTTTTAATTTTTTAATATTTTTGATATTTCTCATACTCTTTTACTAATAAGTATATATATATATATACACACACTATTAGAAGATCTTTTGGCTTCCTGGTAGTTATTGACTTTATTACTTTAACTATTATCTACATCCTGTTATATTTATTAATGTGATTATCAGGAGGATTTTTCTCCTTCTATAGTGTGGAATACAATTTTGGAATGTCATACTAAATAGTAATTACACATGTAATCACCTGAAAGGTTCTTCCTGCCCACTGCACAGACAAAATCAATTCACTGAGACCGTGGTATTGAGAAAGAGTTTAATTGTCCCACAGCAGCCAGGTCGGAGGACTGAAATTATTGTTCAAATCAGTTACCAGGAAAATGTGAAGGCTAGGGGATTTTTTTGAGGATAATTTTGAGGGCAGGGGGCTAAGGACTAGGTGCTGCTGGTTGGTTGGGGATGAAATCTTAGGGATATGGAAAACAATTTTCATGCACTGAGCCTCTGGATGGGGGCCACAGGGCCAGTTTAATCATGAGTCCCAAGTCCCGGTGAAGTTAGGCCATCATCAGAATGCTAAAGTTTGGAAAACATCTCAAAAGATGAATCTGAGGTTCTACAATAGTATTATTATCAACCATAGGAATTAGAGAATTCACAGATCTTGTGACCTCCAGAACAGTGGCTAAACTATGCCTACATTTTAGCAGAATTCAGGTCCCACCCATAAGGTCTCTCATGGCCTTTCATTAGCAAAGAGGGGGTCAGTTTTAGGGAGGGACTATTATTATCTTTGCTTTAAAGTTAAACTACAAACTGAATTCATCCCCTGGTAAGCTTGGCCTGTGCCGAGGAATAAGCAAGGACTGCCAGCCTGTGAGTTTAGAGGCAAGATGGAGTCAGCCATGCTAGACTTCTCTTACAATCATCATTTTTGCAAAGGTGGTTTCTCATACACTCACATATAGACACAGATACACACACATAAAATGACTAGAATTAGAAATAGTTCACATATCCAATGTTAAAAAATATTATTGAGTAATTTTCTATGCTTACATAGGCTGAGCTATTTTAGAACACATACAAATAATATTTTCAAAGAAATTTAACATATCAACAATTATTACCTTTTCATAATTGTGAAATATACATGTGGTGTGTTTCTTGTCGTTTAACTCCTAATATCCTTGAAATCTCCAAAGTGAAGTGATCTTTTGCATGCTAATGATTTGGCTGATGGGTAGGGGCCCCTGGGTAGCCTCAGTTCGGGGACTGGTTGCCAGGGGAACCAACAATGAGATTTGAGGGTTGGACCTTTCATTCCTGTCCTCAATCTCCAGGGAGGGTAGGGAAGGTAAAGGTTACGTTGATCCTCAATGGCTACTGATATCATCAGTCATGCCTGTGTAATGAAGCTTCTATAAAAACCAAAAAGGCGCAGAGTTCAAGGAGTCTGCAGGTAGATGAACATGAAGAGGTTTTCAGGAAGGTGGTTAAGAGCACATGAACATACCAAGAAGGAGGTGCACCCCAACTCCACAGAGGGAGATATTCCTGTGCTTCAGACCATTCCAGACCTCGCCATATCTATCTCTGCATCTGGTTGTTTATTTTTTATTCCTTAAATACATCATTTGTAATAAATCTTTAAAGTTAAGTGTTTCCCTAAGTCCTGTGAGCCACTCTAGCAAATTAATTGAACCCAAGGAGAGGATTATGGAAATCTATAACAAGCTGGTCCAAAGCACAGGCAAAATAACTTGAGGCTTTTGACTGGCAGCAGAAATGGGGCTGTCTTGTGGGACTGAGTCTTCAGTCTGTGCAATCTGATTCTATCTCTAGGTAGATAGTGTCAGAATTTAACTGAATTAGAGGGCACCAAGCTGATGTCTGCTGCAGAACTGATTGCTTTCTTGCTAGTAGGGAGAAATTCTACCATAATCCGTGTCAGAAGTGTATTGTGACAGTACAGTGAGAGAAATTGAGTTTGTTATTTTCCCAAAGATGAAAACAAAAACAAAATAAAAACAAAAAAATAAGTGATGCAACTTTATGTACAGGAATGATAAAATGATGGCTGCCCAACTCCAAGAAGAAGGGAGGAGGGAGGAAGTTATGAAGAGGAAGAAGAAGAAGAAGAAGAAGAAGAAAAGAAGAAGAAGAAGAAGAAGAAGAAGAAAGAAGAAGAAGAAGAAGAAGGAAGAAGAAGAAGAAGAAGAAAAAGAAGAAGAAAGAGAAGAAAAAGGAAGGAGAAGGAGAAGTAGGAGGAGGAGGAAGGAAGAGGAGGAAGAAGAAGGAGGGGGAGAAAGAGGAGGAGGAGGAAGAAGAAAAAGAAGAAGGAGGAGGAGGGAGGAGGAGGAGAAAGAGG
Organism: Papio anubis; assembly: GCF_008728515.1. Classification (NCBI taxonomy): domain Eukaryota; kingdom Metazoa; phylum Chordata; class Mammalia; order Primates; family Cercopithecidae; genus Papio; species Papio anubis. The sequence goes on from NC_044979.1 coordinate 121,907,697, forward strand.
AGAAAAAGGAAGAAGAAGGAGGAGGAGGAGAAAGAGAAGGAAGAGGAAGAAGAAGGAGGAGGAGGAATAGGAGGAGGAGGAAGAAGAAGGAGGTGGAGGGAGGAGGAGGATAGAGGGAAGAGCAGGAGGAGAAAGAGGGAGGAGGAGGGAGGAGGAGGAAGAAGAAGGAAGGGGAGAAAGAGGAGGAGGAAGAAGAAAAAGAAGAAGAATGAGGAGGAGGGAAGAGGAGGAGAAACAGGAGGAGGAAGAAGAAGGAGGAGGAGAAAGAGGAGGAAGATGAAGAAGAAGAAGGAGGAGGAGAAAGAGGAGGAAGAAGAGAAAGAGGAGGAAGAAGGAGGAGGTGCAGGGAGAAGGATGAAGAGGGAGGAGGAGGAAGGAGGAGGAGGGAGGAGGAGGAGGAGGAGGAGAAGAAGAAGAAGAAAAAGAAGAAGGAGGAGGAGGAGGAGGAGAGGAAGGAGAAGATGAAAAATAACTAAATCAATATCAATCTAGGTAAAATTAATTTTCAGAAAACAGTATCTCAAAATATTAATGAATATCTTCTTTCAGTGCTTAAAATATAATAGTATTTTCCTTCCTTGTACTTTTAGACTTTCTTTTACATGCTTTGTAATATGCTTGAGTGATTGTATAGCAAAAAAACATAATGAGGTATTAAAAAAATTAGGCAGTAGTGTGGTCAATGTCACATATAGACTACTATACAATTGCTTCTCCCAGCTGTTCCCTAGACTCATGGGAGTAATCTATGCAGTGCACTGCTTTTCTGTGAGTGCTCAAAACTTCATATTCTGAGAAGCAACCATTTGCACAGGGTAAAATATGCAGTCTCTACTTGCTGTCTCTTTTACCTGTCTCCGTAACTCACATTCAGATGGTTGAAGTATCACATTATAATCACCTGACCCAACTTTGAAACATTGTCAAATTAATTTTATTTATAACTCATTTGAGTAGCTAATTTGGATTTCAAAATAAATTTAGGTTAAATAATAATTTGCCAAATTGCTTTCTGAAATTGGAGGGTTTTTTACTGTATAAGTTCATTCTCATGCTGCTGTGAAGAAATACCCAAAATTGGGTAATTTATAAAGGAAATAGTTTTAATTGACTCACAGTTCTGTATGGCTGAGGAGGCCTCAGAAAAACTACAGACAAGGAAGAAGACACGTCTTCACAGGGTGGCAGGAGAGAAAATGAGTGCCAGCAAGGGAAATGCCAGACACTTATAAAACCATCACATCTTGTGAGACTTACTCATTTTCACAAGAACAGCATGGGGGAAACTATTCACATGATTCAATCACCACCCACATGTCCCTCCCATGACACATGGGGATTATGGAAACTACAATTCAAGATGAGATTTGGGTGGGGACACAGAACCAAACCATATCATTCTACCCTTAGCCCCTCCCAAATCTCATGTCCTCATATTTCAAAACACAATCATGCCCTTCCAACAGCCCCCCAAAGTCTTAACACATTCCAGAATTTAACCAAAAAATAGAAGTCTGAAGTCTTATCTAAGATAAGGCAAGTCCCTTCTGCCTATGAGCCTGTAAAATCAAAAGCAAGTTAGTTACTTCCTAGATACAGGCATTGTGTAAATACACCCATTCCAAATGGGAGAAATTGGTTAAAAGAAAGAGGCTGCAGGCACCATGCATAGCTGAAATCCAACTGGGCAGTTATTCATTAAACCTTAAAGTTCCAAAATGATCTCCTTTGACTCCATGTCTCACATCTAGGTCACACTGATGCAAGAGGTGTGCTCCCATGGCCTTGGGTAGCTCCACCCTGTGCCTTTGCAGGGTACAGTCCCTTTCCCAGCTGCTTTCATGAGCTGGCATTGAGTGCCTGTGGCTTTTCCAGGTACATGGTACAAGCTATCAGTGGATCTACCATTCTGGGGTCTGGAGGACGTTGGTCCCCTTTTCATGGCTCCACTAGGCAGTGCCCCACTGGGGACTCTGTGTGGGGCCTCCAACCCAACATTTCCCTTCTGCACTGCCCTAGCAGAGGTTCTCCATGAGGACTCCATTCCTGCAGCAAACTTTTGCCTGGACATCCAGATGTTTCCATACATCCTCTGAAATCTAGGAAGAGGCTCCCAAACCTCAATTCTTGACTTTTGTGCACCTGCAGGCTCAACAGCAAGTGGTAGCTGCCAAGGCTTGGGGCTTGCACCCTCTGAAGCCATGGCCCAAGCTGTACCTTGGTTCCTTTTAGCCATGGCTAGAGTGGCTGGATTGCAGGGCGCCAGGTCCCTGGGCAGAACACAACAGGTGGGCCCTGAGCCCAGCTCAGGAAACTATTGTTTCCTTCTAGGCCTCCAGGCCTATGATGACAGGGGCTTCCATGAAAGTCTCTGACATGGTCTGGAGACATTTTCCCCATTGTGTTGGTGATTAACATTCAGCTTATGCAAATTTCTGTAGCAGGCTTAAATTTCCCTCCAGAAAATAGGGGAGAAAATGGGTTTTTCTTTACTATTTCATTATCAGTCTGAATATTTTCCAAACTTTTATGCTCTTCTTTCTCTTGTACACTTTACCAGTTAGAAATTGCTTCCACCAGATACCCTAAATCATCTCTCTCAAGTCCAAAATTCCACAGATCTCTAAGGCAGGGAAAAATGCCACTGGTCTCTTTGCTAAAACATAGCAAGAGTCACCTTTGCTCCAGTTCCCAAGAAGTTTCTCACCTCCATCTGAGACCACCTCAGCCTGGACTTTATTGTCCATATCACTATGAGCATTTTGGTCAAAGTCATTCAACAAGTCTCTAGGAAGTTCCAAACATTCCTACATTTTCCTGTCTTTTTCTGAGCCCTCCAAACGGTTCCAACCTGTGCCTGTTACTCAGTTCCAAAGTTGCTTCCACATTTTCAAGTATCTTTATAGCAGCACAGCAATACTTCTGGTATGAATTTACTGTATTAGTCCATTCTCACGCTGGTATGGAGAAATACCAAATACGAGGTAATTTATAAAGAAATACCCAAGACTAGGTAATTTAATTGACTCATAGTCAATTAAACATAGCTGGAGAGTTCTCAGGAGACTTACAATCATGGCTGAAGGCACCTCTTCACAGGGCAGCAGGAGAAAGAACGAGTGCCAGGAGGGGAAATGCCAGACACTTAAAACCATCAAATCTCATGAGACTCACTCATTATCATGAGAATAGCATGAGGGAAACTGCCCCCATGATTCAATTACCTCCCACCAGGTCTCTCCCACAACATGTGGGAATTATAAAAGCTACAATTCAAGGTGAGATTTGGATGGGGACACAGAGCCAAACCATATTAATTTCTAAACTATAAATTATATTAATAAATTATTCCATATACTCAACAGTGACATAAAACAGGAAGATTTTCTCAAGATTATGTAAATTTTAGCAATTTAATTAAATTTGCTTATCATTTATGGAACTGTAATTTATTAAGTCTCATAGTGCTTTGTATACATATTGAGTTAGGTAAGAGAAGTATAGAGTATAAAAAGATGGGATAGGATACATATGCCAAAAAAGTTAATTTTAATAGTTTGTAAATGTGGCATAATGAAATGGGAAATGGATCAGTATGGGAAACACATATGCAATATAAACAAGCTCAAGGTAACTGAAATTTGAAATTGGTGTATCAGCTTCTGCTGTCTCCCCACTTCATCAATAAGACCTGTGAACTGAGAAACAGTCTCTTAAAAGGTTTTTCTACTTGTACTATTTCATTTTTTCCACATCTTCAAGTCAGTCTTTACCTTGGAGAAGAGTGATGATTAAAGATAAAATTCAATCCCCTTTTTGCTTAGAATAACCTAAAAGACACAGGATTTGCGCCCTGCCTCCCCTCTGACCTCTTCTACCACTAGTCCTATGTCATACTCATCTCAACTACTCCATCTTCTTACTGTTGTAAAATGTGATTTACTAAACAGCACCACTCTGGGTCAGAGCTCTAAAACAGAGTGGGAACCCCTTCTAAAGAGGACTCCCTGCACATCCTGCAACCTGGCAACACAGGAACTTGCCTTGAACCCTTGAACAGGGCGAAATTACCACACCCGCAATATCCTAGAAAACAGCTGAATCTTTCCAGGTCTGCAACTCCTCAACAGTAACAATCAATGAACTGTGAACTCAAGTACTAAGTCAGCCACCTCCACCAATGATGATTCTTTCAAAACAACTTGTGTAATTACCCTCAGCATCCTTCTAAAAATCCCTATACCCCTTCTTCTTTTTGAAACACAGTTTGGCTTCTAGTCACATCTGTGTCTACTAAATTGCAATTCCCAAGACCCCAATAGACACCTCATCTTACTGCTTTGCAGTCTGGTCTTCGACCTCTTCATGGCTGTCACTATTGTTATTACAGTTTCTGCTAAATGCTCTTCCCACAACACACCGACTACTTCTTACTAGCTCTCTTTAGACACCTTCCCAGCCATCCTAGTTTCTACAGACTCTTAACTTTATCCCCAGGCACTCTCTAGTTCTGCCACAATGTTGCATCCCTTATAGCAGTTTTCAATACCTAAACTTATTTTGCTCATTTACCTGTTTAATTGCACATTGTGCACCGTCCTATCTGGAACTTAAGCTCTACATACGCAGGGAACTTCTTGTTCTCATCCCTTCAGTTTCCACGATAAACAGATCTTTGCCAGACACATAACTAACATTAAATAAGAAGTGATTGGCCGGGCGCGGTGGCTCAAGCCTGTAATCCCAGCACTTTGGGAGGCCGAGACGGGCGGATCACGAGGTCAGGAGATCGAGACCATCCTGGCTAACACAGTGAAACCCCGTCTCTACTAAAAATACAAAAACTTAGCCGGGCGAGGTGGCAGGCACCTGTAGTCCCAGCTACTCGGGAGGCTGAGGCAGGAGAATGGCGTGAACCCAGGAGGCGGAGCTTGCAGTGAGCTGAGATCCGGCCACTGCACTCCAGCCTGGGTGACAGAGAGAGACTCCGTCTCAAAAAAAAAAAAAAAAAAAAAAAAAGTGATTGTGTGAACAAAGGAACTTATTTTAATTACAAAATATTATTTCTCTGACTTCCCTTCTTCCTAAAGTCTTTAGTGAGTTCACCAGTGAATTATTGAAAAATAACATTTCACATTTCCAAAGTAAACAAAACTATTTTTATTCGTACCCTTGGCTTTATGATAATGAAAATGGAACTAGAAAGGACAGGAGTGGTGGAAGTGTTGCGTCTGGTCCTTCTGACACCTTTTGTAATGTCTAAGTGTTGAGGAGCTTATGTTGTGCAAGTGCAATCTTGCTCTCTTCAAAACAAACGAAAAGCAATCACACTTCTGCTCTATGTAGCCTACCATAATCCTGTGACAATGCACAGTGGTACACAGTCTTTGGTCTTTGCTGTGCACCAGAATCACAGATGGAGTTTAATCAAAAGGAATCAACCTGGTCATCTAGCCATGAAAAGACATGCAGGAACCTTAAGTTCATATTATAAAGCGAAAGAAACCAATCTGAAAAGGTTGCATATTGAATGGTTCCGATTGCATGACATTCTGCAAAATAAAAACTATGCAGACAGTAAAAAGATTGTACAGCATCCTTTTGTGGATTATCAGGGAGGCAGAGAAGGAGACGCAGAACACAGAGGACTTTCAGGGCAATGGAATCACTCTGTATGATGCCACCTTGGTGGATATGTGTCATGACACTTTTGCCCAAACCCATAGGATGTACAGCACCAACAGTGAACCCTGATGAAACCTATGGACTCTGGTGATGATGCAGTGTCACTGTGGGTTCCCTGACTGTAACAAATGTACCATTCTGGTGGGGATGTTGATAAGGGAGGGGGCTGTGCATGTGTGGGTCCCGGGAGTATCCAAGAAATCTCTATACCTACCTCTCAGTTTTGCTGTGAACTTAACACTACTTTTAAAAAGTAGAATGTCTTAAATAAATAAAAATTACCAGGAACAAAAACACAACAAAAAAGGAATTGCCCCAGTCTCCTCTCCTGGGTATTCAGTCAATTTACGGGGGATTCAGCCCCTCTGTAAATTAACTGAGTTGCACAGATGAATTGATTTGCCCAAGAGATTGAGAACTACCTCCTAAGAGATCACAGTTTCTTCCCAAGGGGATTATTGGTAACAACAAATTCCCTGCTCAGCTTGCCATTGTCAGAGATGCTATTAGCTGAATTCAAAGGAAGTTGAGCCTTTGAACCACGTGATCTTTAGTGACAATTTCAACTTTGAGGTTTTAGAAGTATATGAACAAAAGTCTGAAAGGTTTAAATATAACTTGAATATAATTTAGTGATAGTACTATTAGGCATTATAAATCCCAGGGGTTACTGTAGAAGTGTTTTCCTTTTAAAAACAAAATTTCATTTTTGAGAAATGAGGGTGCACCAAAACTTAGTTTGCTTAAGTCCCCGCAGCCACTCAACCTCTCTGCTATAGAATTTCTCCCACATACTTTCACTAATATTTTTAAAGCCTATGTCAGTTTCCTGTCTCTTGAAAACACTAGACTTATTCACCAGTTATGTAAAGCAGTTCTGTGAAATAAAACTATGAATCAAGTTAATGCACTGAATTTCAGTGTTTAACTTTACTATTGGTAGAAAGTTTATGTTATTTGGGATTAGAAGTCATAGTGCTATCCATGAGATTTGTTGTTGGAAAATAATTCCATCGCTCATTTCTGAGCTTAATCGTTGCCTCCAGAGCTTCCCCACAAGAGCAACGTGCTGCCAGGCTGTGGTGCAGCTGCAGGGCCCAGCAGCGACTGCTCCCTCTGTGCCTCCTATACCTGCAGATCCTTCACAGTTACTGTCTCACCGCTCTGTCACTTTAAAGCACAAATCTATATAAATGTATTCTGCTTTTTCACATTCTTATTCCTAAACATTCTTAGTAGGCTGCTTAGCAACCAGAAAAGTTATGGTTTTGAATTTTTTTTCTGAAATAAGTGTAATCTCCATTTCCTGAGAGAGGTTGAACCTGATAGCAACTTCTTTCTTTATTCTCTGAGAGGCATACAACATCAGTTATAATTTCTCTTTTTAGGGAATGAGGGAGGAAAGATAGGAATCTTTGTTTCTTACATGATTTTTTTTAAAATTATAAAAACATTATATTAAAACACTGGGTCTGAACTGACACTATTCTAGGTGATACAAAACATCATGTGGCCCTCCAGTCACAGTAGGGCCTTACGAAGATCAGGTGACCAACAGATTATTAGCTAGGGTCCAACTCACAGTGAGCCCAGGGTGCCCCCAAACCCACACTGTGGTTATTTCTGAAGTTCCAGAATGCATAATTAGAAGAGACATACGTAACAACAAGCAGAATCTCCACGTTGCTCTGTGATCTTTGAAATGGGGACTATTATGGTGTAAATAGCCAAGTGGAAGTCATTAAAACCACCTCTAATCTGAAATATAGCAAACCAAAACCACCAAACCGAAAGCAGTGCCTTCTTGTAGGGACTGCAGAAATTAATGCCACCATCAAGGATTTGAAAGAGTTGGGGATAATGATTTCCACCTCATCCCCATTCCCCTCTCCTCTTTAGCCTGTGCAGAAGACAGATGGATCTTGGAAAATGGTACTGGACTATCATAAGCTGAACAAAAAGGTGAACTTTAATTGTAGCAGCTGTATTTTATTATTTAAACAATTTAACACGTACCCTGTGATTTTATTATTTAAACAATTTAACAGCTACCCTGGCATCTTACATGCAGGTATTGATCTAGAAAAAGCCCTTTTCTCCATCCTTGCTTCTAAGGTTCATGAGAAGCAGTTTGCTTTCATTTGGCATGGACAGCAATATACCTCACTGTCCTACCTCAGGGGTATATCAGCTTTACAGCACTCTGTCACAGTCTAATTTGCAGAGATCTTGGTTGCCTTTCTCTTTCAGACGATAGCACACTAGTCGTTTACATTGATGACATTAAGTTGATTAGACCTACTGAGCAAGAAATGACAGCTACCCTAGATTTATTTGTAAGACATTTGCACGTCAGTGGATGGGAAATAAATCTGATTAAATTTCAAGGGACTTCTACTCCAGTGAAATTTCTAGGAGTCTGTCAGTGTGTAGTATGTCAGGATAGCCCCAGTAAGGTAAAGAATGATTTATGGCATCTAGTTTCTCCTACAACCAAGAAAAATGCACGAAGACCAGCTGAGGAGCTTGCTGAAGGCACAGGGAACAAGCAATGGGTACTGGAAGATGGTAGTTACAGACAACAGCTTTGACCATGTAACCAGTTACAGAAATGAGGACTGCGATTATCATGAGTCCTCCTCACTTCGTTATAAATATATCTGTGTGTGTATTAATCTATCTATCAACATTTTGTCTTTTCCCCTCTTTTATCCCTCTATTATGTATCATAAGAGGTACTGACTTTATACCATAATGGTGAAGCATTGTTAACTTTATGTCACAATATCCATTACAGGATACCAAGGAGAAGACTGAGCATCACCCAAAGGCTTGGCATACTCTCTGGGTTGTATGCAGGAAGGCTGTATCACCTTAGGTGCAGGTATGACATGGTTACTGTTTTCATTCGGAGATAAAGTATGGTTTAAGTAGATGCATCTGGGTGCCACATTGCCAACGGGTGGATTTGTGAGGTTAATTTTATGTGTCAATTTGGAAAGTGTTTTTGGATAAGATTAACATTTAAATCAGTAAACTCTGGGTTAAAGCAGATTGCCCTCTATAATGTGGGAGGCCCTCATCCAATTAGTTGAGGACCTAAATAGAACAGAAAGACCAGTTTCCCAAGCAAGAGGGAATTCTCTAGCAGATAGCTTTCAGGCGTCAACCATATCATGGGCTGCCCTGGGTCATTGACTGTCAGTCTTCATACTAGAACTGCAACAGCTTGCAGATTTGGGACTTTTCAGCCTCTGTATTCACACAAGCCAATTGCTTAAAATAAATCTCTTTCTTTGGATACACATATCCTATTGGTTTTGGTTCTCTAGAGAACCTTGACTAATCTATTACCCTACACCAACAGCATCTCTCAGAGTGCCGTCCAATGAGGATTCTTTTAACTCTTTTTTCAAACTCCTGTGATGATTGTAAGACAGAAAGCTCACATGGGTTAAATAAAAACTAAGGCCAGGTTTTTGTGAACTAGAGTAGTGTTGCCATAAATAGCAAGTGTTTGAAATCTATGGTTGCAAATGTTTTCTGTGTGTGTGCATGCGTGTGCACTTGATTATGATGAAAGCCACTTCAGCGGTAGCTAGGGATGAGACTGAAACTTCACAATTTAAATTCCTCAAATTTGAAATGTGTCAAAACAATCTCTAGTTTAATTACATTTTATCCAGTAACAGTACTTTTGTTCTTAGAGGTTTATATGTAATGTTAGGAAATAGAAATTTATTTTTGATCAATAATTGATTAAAGAGAGAATATTAACTAAAGAATATATTCTTAAACATTAGACTCTTGTTTTAATTAATAAAGCTGTAAGTCAAATAGCTTAGGATTCATTTCCACTTACTCATTTCCACAAATTGTCTTGCTTGTGACCATACGAATCCTGCAACATGACTTAAATATTAAAAGAGTCATTGTCTTGAACATGTTGCATTTACTTCACAATTAAAAAATAAAATAGGACCTCTTTTTTTCTGTTCAGTTGTAAAGAAGATTTGAGCATCAAAGTATGGTAACATTTTCTTACTTCTAATTAAAATTTCAGTGGAAGCTATTACTGGAGTATGTTAGATATCAAGTCAATGAAGATTGATTAAATCCATGGCTCTGTATAGATTTTGGGTCAAATTTAATAGTAACAGGGTTTAATCCTAGACTGAAAACAATAGAGTTCTTTAAATATTATAAACATTTTAAAGTCAGGGAAAGAGTCTCCTTAAGTCTTACAGTGTTCCACTACAGTGGATAGGTTTCAGGCATGTGAAGTGCAATGATTGCACATTAGACATTTTGCAGGCCTTATAGTTTATCATGGCCACCTCGGGAAATTAGCCAAAGACCCTGAAAGGAAACTAAATCTGGAATTTCAAAGTACTGAATTTTTCACAGGATGTTGATGCCAGGAGGAAATCTTCTTGAGAAAAACAGTAAACAGTAAAATTTAAAAGTAAATAGGGTTTTAGGAAAACTGTAGAATAAAAAATGTGGCTGTCTTTTAGTTTGCAAGTGAACACCGAGTGCAAGATGTATTACTAATGCAAGTTGAATCCAGCATACAGCCTAATAGAACAAAAGCAATTTGCTTTATCTGACTAATTGGGGCATAAATAATTATAATGATCAGCCTTGTAGAAAATAAAAAAGACTCATTAAAGGCAGGGTGTGAACAGGAATGCAATGTTAATTTGGTTAACATCCCTAAACCCATATTGATTTTTAAATTGCCATTCTTGAATGTCCAAAGTTCAAGAATCTAGAAAAACTTGGCATAGTCCTCAGCGTTTACATTCCACAATTAACAAGCTTGATTCTTTTAAGCAAATTAGACTTCAACGAATGTTAAGTGAACTTCAGAGGTTAAAATTAGTGAGGAGCAAGGTATTTATAATATCTGTAGGCAAAGATCTTTGAAGGGAGTATGAACACTTGGGAAGCAAAGTACACCAGTTAGGATGTAGGGTGACCTGACTTGGGGTGTATTCAAATGTCTAAAAAGACCTCAACTTGATTTGACTACTAGAATTCCACCAGGGAAAAATAATCCTTATCTTAAACTTTTCAAGTTGGCTTAAGTGCAAATCACTCCTATCAGTGATGCCAGAACCACTGCACCTTGGCAGGCTGAATTTCATGCTTTCTTTGAGCTAGTTTGATAAGAAGCAAACATTTGATGGGTGTGTGCCTAAGGACAGGCAAGCAAGGAAGAGAAGGAGGAAAAACTCAGTATAAAAATAATTTCCCTACTTCCTATTTTCCTACTTTGCCTTGGGCTGAAGATGTTAAAATTGTAACATGGAAATCAGAACTATCTGTTGACAGGATAAGTTAGCGAAATGGACAGAATTCATCAACAGAAATAATGAATTTTAGAACCTGCCTTAAATCATGAAAAAAAAATATATATAGGATGCCTACTTTTCTTGACAGAGAGATGATATATTGTATTTTAACGCTTGGGTATTTCCTGACATTTTCTTTTCCTTGAACATATTTTTCATTAGTGCTACCATAGTGTATATTCAGATTTTTGAAGACTAATTTACAAAGAAAGATGCTCTAAAGAGTTTAATGATATACAATAATGCTTATCACAAGATGACCTGATACTTTGCCGTGGCACAATCTTGGCTCACTACAACCTCCACCTCCTGGGTTCAAGCAATTCTCCTGCCTCAACCTCCTGAGTAGCTGGGATTACAGAAGTCCGCTACCACGCCCGGCTAATTTTTGCATTTTTAGAAGAGACGGGGTTTCGCCATGTTGGCCAGGCTGGTCTTGAACTGCTGATCTCATGATCCACCTGCCTTGGCCTCCCAAAGTGCTGGGATTACAGGCGTGAGCCACCACGCCTGGCCGATGGTCTGATCCTTTCTATTAGAGAAAACTTCTCATTAACTCATTGTTCAGTGTGATTCTGGAAATGTGGAAAAGTAAAACTTGAGCTTCTGGCTGAGAAAAAAAAAAGGTAATTATTTTGCTTTATGGAGTTCATTTTCAGTCCTTATTTGTTTACCAATTCTTCTGGTGTACAAATCCACCTATATGTTGTTGAACTACTTGGGCAAGAGCTAAGAGCAGAATGACACCAGTTATTACTAAAGAAGTTGAAACTTGTAAACCAAAAATAAAATTCTAAGCACTTGATTTGACAAGTGGAATTCCACCAGGGAGAAACAGTCCTTATCTTAAACTGGTCCCCAACTGAATGGGCCTCTCCTTTCTGCCAAAGACAATCCAAAGTTAACCTGTAAATCAAGCTCAGGCCATAATAGTTAGGGGGAGCAGGACATGTATTATGCTCTCTTCTCTTTAGAATTCAGGCACAACTGACCAACATTAATGTTACAGCCAAGATCTTAAGACTGACAAACAGCATCTTCATGGCAATAAGATACCAACATGACAGAGAACAGGTCCTGAAAGAAATCAAAGCATTTTACCCCCAAATATATTTTTTGACATATTTTGAAATGACTCTGCAAGGTTTTCTCTTGTGGGGAAAATCTGCATTCTGTGGAGATCCACCTTTCCCTTCCAGGGCCTTTCCCTGATCCAGGAGAGAATGAATTAAGAGCTTGGCACCTTTTTAAGTCTGATAAGAAACATTTATAATCTATTCTTCCTGAAGCCTGCCACCTGGAGGCCTCATCTGCACGATAAAAACCTTGGTCTTCACTATGCCTTATCATAACCCAGACATTCCTTTCTACTGATGCCAGGTCTTTAGGTAATAATTTCACTATCTCAATCAATTGCCAATCAGAAAATCTTTGAATCCACCTATGACCTGGAAGGCCCCACTTTGAGTTGTCCCCCCTTTCCAGACTGAACCAGTGTACACCTTACATGTATTGATTAATGTCTTATGTCTCTCTAAAACTTATGAAACCAAGTTGTAGCCCAACAACCTTGGGCACATGTTCTCAGGACCCCCTGAAGCTGTGTCATGTCTCATAGTCCTCATACTTGACCCAGAATAATTCTCCAATGTTTTACAGAGTTTTACCCTTTTTGTTGACAAACTCTTGTTGAGAACTTCCATCTGGACCAAGATCATCTATAAAACAAATGACTTAGTATTGACATGGAAACAGAAGAGCAATAAAATACTTAGAACAAAGCCTGGCGTATAACATACACTTTGCAATGTCTGTAATCATTGGCTTCTAGTGTACCTGTTACCAGAAAGGGGACCTGATCCAGACCCCAACTGAGGGTTCTTGGATCTCTCTCAAGAAATAATTCAGGGCAAGTCCACAGTGCAAAGTGAAGTAAGTTTATTAAGAAAGTAAGTTTATTAAGAAAGTAAAGGAATAAAAGAATGGCTACTCCATAGACAGAGCAGCCCCGAGGGCTGCTGATTGCCCATTTTTATGGTTATTTCTTGATGATATACTAAACAAGTGGTGGATTATTCATGTCTCCCCTTTTAGACCATATGGAGTAACTTTCTGATGTTGCCATGGCATTTGTAAACCGTCATGGCACTGATGGGAGTGTAGCAGTGAGGACGGCCAGAGATCACTCTCGTGGCATTTTGTTTTTGGTGGGTTTTGGCTGGGTCTTTTACTGCAACCTGTTTTATCAGCAAGGTCTTTATGTGCTGACCTCCTATCTCATCCTGTGACTTAGAATGCCTTAACCATCTGGGAATGCAGCCCAGTAGGTTTCAGCCTCATTTTACTCAGCTCCTGTTTAAGATGGAATTGCTCTGGTTCATATGCCCTTGACATACCCATCACCCGAGTATTAAATGGTGTACACAATAGATAATTTTTTAACCCTCACCCTTCTCTCCCTTCCTTCCCTTCCCCCTTTTGAAGTACCTAGAGTCCGTTCTCTCCATCCTTACATCCACATGTACCCTTTGTGGGCATGTATTGGAAACGGTTGTTTTGTCTTTTTTTGTACTGATCTCAGATGAGACCACTAATGAGTAGGCAGACAAGGCTCTGCCCACAGGCTCTCGGGGTTTCAAATGTCTGAATGTCAGTTGGATACTTATTTCTAGGCATGATCAGACCATTGTCAACTAGCTAAAAGCATTTAAAAGTTTGTTTTGTCCAGAGTTTATGGTCTTTATGGTGGGTAACCGTGTTCCACCTGAACATATGTCTTGTCCGTTTTCTAGAGCAAGCCATTCTGAACATTCTACAAGCCAGGGGCATATGTGCAGAGATAAAATTTCCTACCCTCTGCGATTACTGCCTTAAGCTGCATCCTAGCATCCATGAAATAAGAGACACAAACAATATGACTTGAACTTTAATGTATACACAGATCACCTGGAAAGCATGTTAAAATGCAGATCCTAACCTAGTAAAACATGTGTGGATCCCACATTCTTCATTTCTGATAATTCCCCAAGTGATGCTGATGACACTGGCCTATGGGCATGGCAGGTAGCCAGTAGGCAAAGTCAGAGTAGCAAGGGTATATTCTTTTTTCTAGCATTAGGTCATTCATTTATTCTATAAATTTGTGTTCTACACCCATTACATGCCAGGCACTGCTAGGCACCTATAAGACATGCATTAACAAGAAAGACAAAAATCCTTATCTTCATGGAACTTGCATTTTAGCAGGGGAGTAAATGATAAAAAATAACTATAATAGATACATCAACTATACAGTACTATGGAAGACCATAAATGCTCGGATAAAATATAGAGATGGGTAAAGAGATTTTGTGGTACAGGGTAGGGCACAGGTTTCAATTTGAATAGGATAGCTAGGACCTTTTGAACAGTGGGAGTGACAGATATTTGGATTCTGGATATAGACTCCAGAGAGAATTCATCTGGATGCGTCAAGCATTGGCAAACAAGAGAGGCAATCTCTTTCTTTTGAGTTTGTGCAAATATTGAAAACACTAAGTCCCACAGAAAGAGCTCTGCATCACCCACTTGGCAGTTCATGCAACTTTTCCATGATATTTTGAGTTCAGATTCTCTTTTTTGTTGTTTTATGGTTATTTTATCAGCCCATGTGAACAGTTGCCATTTTAAAAATAAGATTTTTCCAGCTTGAATATAAAGTTCACTATTTTCTCACTTTAAACATTTGAGGATTATCACATTTGCCAACTCTGAGATTCAATTTCTATTAAATTATACTCTAAAACCTGTAATATATTCAAATAAATTAATACGAGGTAATTCATATATTAAATGTTCCCTTGCCATTAGTCTCTGGAACTTGGAGGTCTCATGACAATCTGACTAATAACAAGTCAGGTGCTGAGTGAAGCATGCCATAAAGATTGTAATTCAGTGCACTCAAAGTGAGTGTTAATCAATTCTGTGACAAAATTAGAAGTTACAGACCATGATCATCTATTCAGGGACTTAAGAGTTCATGGAGGCAAAATTGTTTGGCAAACACAGTCTTACCTCCTAGTTCCCTTGGCGGCTGTAAGTCGTCAGGGGTGAACTAACTGCTTACTCTCCAGTTTTATAATATGGATTCAGTGCCCCTGGGATAGATGTCCAGCAGGTACACCCACAGCCTACTGGGAAGCATCTGTGACTTCTTGTGCAAAACAGCCCAAGTAAACAATTAAATAGAGAAATTATAAAACCTTCATTTTGTTTTCTTTTTCATTTTGGACAAATGCACACCATTACTCAGCTTATGTCCAGCTAAATGGAAATCAGAGACAAACAATAAATTGCTAGGTGATAGGGAAGTTTGATAATAATGTGGATATTTTAATGGAAGAGAGTATTCATTAATGACTAGGCAGAGAGCTGCATTTGCCAAAGATGTTGAAGGTAGGACATTGTGTCAATGAAGAATTAAGCTCCAAACTGATGTTCTGAGGGCTGAACTCCCTGTCTTATCTACCTCACATTGCTCCTGGGATCTCCTCTACCACCTACCTGGGACTGCATCCTCATTGTTAAAGACTCTGCTGTAAAAGTATGCCTACACAACAGTAATTCCTTGCTGGGATTTTTATTACTCCTGGCTTGGTATTGTTCCCAAAGTATCATAAAGGACCATACTGATGCAATAGTAATTTTGTGGTGCCCCAAATGGTTTTGGATGCCTGGTATTTACTACGGAATTTGAAGGTATATATATTGCTCCAGGGCACAAAGATAGAAAAGAGAACTTATATTTCTTCAATCCTCAGATGCCTTCCTGAATTATGAAAATGCACAGTATTGCACTGCATAAAAGAAAATTGAGTTAAGAACAAGGCTTAAAAACTTTATAATTGAATAGCAATCCATGCCCATCAAGAGTGAGTTAGGAAAGAAAATGTAAGTCCAGTGTCCCTGCTTGAAGACCTTCACCTAGTCTAATCACTGATGCTTTCTTCAAAGAAAATTATTATATTCCCCAGTAAATGCCAATATCATACCAATAAGGGTCTTCTTCTCTGGGCAGTCTGAGCACAAGGTGCTTGATTGGTACCCATGGTCATACAACGCTCAGGAACATCCTCACACACCTTGCTAACTTCCTGCCATGAGATTTCACCTCAGCATTCCAATTCATCTATCAACCACTCACACTCTGTTTGTTCAGCAAGTGTACTTTCGATTTATTTTATTTTATTTTTAGTATTTTTTTTTTGAGATGGAGTCTCGCTCTGTTGCCCAGGCTAGAGTGCATGACGCAATCTCGGGTCACTGCAAACTCCGCCTCCTGGGTTCACACCATTCGCCTGCCTCAGCCTCCCCGGTAGCTGGGACTACAGGTGCCCGCCATCATGCCCGGCTAAATGTTTTGTATTTTTAGTAGAGACAGAGTTTCACTGTGTTAGCCAGGATGGTCTCAATCTCCTGACCTTGTGATCCACCCGCCTTGGCCTCCCAAAGTGTTGAGTTACAGGTGTAAGCCACTGCACCCATCCTGTACTTTCAATTTCAATACTTCCCTCTGCCTATACCTGTCACCATTTAAGTGCCATTAAAATAAGCAGCAGGCAGAATCCAACACTGTCTACTCCTGTACCTATCACAATTCAGCGCGTAAAGCCTTCTTTACTACATACCAAGGGAAATTCTTCAGATAGGCCGGCAGGCCTGGATATCAATAAGCAATGTTTTTCTAAAGAAGAGACACGATACAGCAGTTGGTCAGGAGTCAACCTCAGAAATCAAGCTGCCTAGCTACAAAGCTACGCTCCATAACACACTAGTTTGGGCAAGTTATGGACCTCCTCTCTATTCCCTTGACCGAAAGCTGGTGATAAAGTAGTACTCATGTCATATTCCTGTTGTGGGAATTAAATGTTAGTAACTTATAGAATTTTGAAAACTGGGCTTGGCACAAAATATGCACACGGTAAATATTACTTACTGTATAACCTATTTCCCATGATATTGCAAAATCCACGGGATAAAGGAACTTTTCTATTTTGCCCACTGCTATTTCACCAGAACAGAGTGCCTGCCTTATATCAGATGTTCAGAAAATACTTATGGAATGAACAAATATAGTTTTATTATTGACAAGGGTTGATATTTTCACTTATGCAAAACTTTGTTCTAAGCAACATTGGGGCCGGGCGCGGTGGCTCAAGCCTGTAATCCCAACACTTTGGGAGGCCAAGACGGGCGGATCACGAGGTCAGGAGATCAAGACCATCCTGGCTAACATGGTGAAACCCCGTCTCTACTAAAAAAATACAAAAAAACTAGCCGGGCGAGGTGGTTGGCGCCTGTAGTCCCAGCTACTCGCGAGGCTGAGGCAGGAGAATGGCGTGAACCCGGGAGGCGGAGCTTGCAGTGAGCTGAGATCCGGCCACAGCACTCCAGCCTGGGTGACAGAGCGAGACTCCGTCTCAAAAAAAACAAAAACAAAAACAAAACAAAACAAAAAACAACAACAAAAAAAACAATTTTGGGATTCAAATATGCAGTGTTCATAATCCCTGTTTCCAGAAAGTTAAGGAGGTATATGGTACTAACAATGTAATCCTCCTTTTAAAAACGTAACACTCACTAAATATCACTTTATTAGGTTATTTTCTAAATGTATGTAAGGGAATAATTTGTTAACAGTTTGATAGAGTAATATTTATAAATGAATAACACATTATGCAAAATCATATGAAGCAATACATTTATCCCATGGGTATTATCTTTGAAAGTTAGTACAATGTTCTGTTTTAAAAGATAAGTTAAAAAAATGGGTTTTGACAGGGATAGGGTCCCTCTACATAGAAAAGTTATTTTGTTGGAATAAAGATCAAATAAGTTTCTGTCAACACATACTGCCAAAAATTTTAAAAACAGAAAGTAATCTGGAAATTATGTCAAAGGGAAAGAAATATAGTTGTTTCTGCGATGAGTGTCAGGATTGTTCATCCTGTTACATGATGCATTGTAATCTGAACAAACCAAAGTTCTTTAAGGTGTGATCATCAAACCTTAAAGCACTCACTGATTACCCTGCAGCCACAAGTATTATTAGGCAGTGGATGCTACAGAAAGCCTGGAATCTAAGATGGTAGAGTCATCACCTTTTCAATCTTCATGGCCTGACAAATTATGCCAAAGAATAAAATGTTCCTCTAGAGAGTACATTTTTAAAAAACTATGTAATCTTCACTTTCAATGAATGGCAACTACTATGTTTTCCATTAAACTTTAAAAACTATTATTTTACTCAGTGTGCTAAGAAGGGGATCAGGACTGTAACTTTGCCATATAGTCATTGGTTCTGGGGGAGAAGATGAAGGCTACATCTTAGAAGAGTTGCTACCTCTTATCTAGTCACCTTAGATATTTGCAAGAACAATTTCCTTGACATATAGGCTTTGTTACTCTTTTACTGTTTTGGGAGGCAAGGTGTATTTCATTAAGTACCTGAATATATCTCTTCTCTCTGTGTCAACATTGCTGACTGCTTCGTGGTTGATACTTCCAAGTACTGTGCTGATCATCCTGTTGCCCTCCTGCTGGTCTATACTATGAACTACATTCTGCTAACTCATGGTGTGCTTTCAATCCACTGAGGGATGAGTTCATTTCTGATCCACTAACAGAGAAGACAACTGCACATATGTCTACATGCAACAGGGAATACTCTAGATACTATTAAGAAGATATTTGCTAAATTAATTTCTTATTTACAAATGGCAGTAAGTTCACATTGAGCATGAGCATAAATTCTGTTACAATTTAGAAAAAAGCATGATTATACAAGAGGCTCAAATTATTATTTCCAGTTTTTAGGCATTTGAATGGTGTATTAGAACAAATAACAACTACTCAGGCTTTCCTTACTTAACATACAATCAAAGGGTGGTAAGTGTAAATTATGGGAAACATAGGTATTAGATATAATCTATAAGGTCTATAAAAATATTTTGTAAAATACCACCTTCCTTAATCAACTAGTTTACCACACTTTTCTTCAAATGCAACATCATAAGTTTTGTGTCAGGAGTTATTAGTGTTGGTATACTTATTTTAAGGAGTACTTTGATATAGCAAAGATTGGGTAATTGATTAAATGCTTTAAAAAATGGTGTGCTCCCATGAAATTGATGTATTTATGTAGACAAAAGAAAATACCAGAGAGAAAATAATATGTCTGGGGATTGGTACTGGAAATCTCTATAGCCAGTAATCAGTAATTAGGTTATTGCCAAAAACAGGCTAGATAAATTAACTTGGATTAATGTTGTAAACTATGATTTTTTTTAATACTCTTTCAGGGCGCACTGCTGATTCTGTAAATAGAATCTTGAAATGTGACAAAATACATGATTTATAAGTGGCAATGGTTCGCCTGGGAGACCTCAGCATTTCCAAATGCTTCCCAGGTACAGTCTGAAGTTATGAACAAGGAATGGCTTAATGTCTTAATTGATGAGTCTTCTAGTCAATTAACAAGGTAATGAAGTAAAACTTGTTTATGTGCAGCCAGTTTCAGAGGCAATGTATTATAAACTATAAATACCAAGTAATGAGAATTTTTAACACGAACACCTTAGGGCAATACATCCAATGGCATGACATTTTCTTCAAGAGTTGTGCTGGGAAGTAAAAGATGAACAACTGTAGATGGTCTAAAGTCTCTTCCAGGGATGTCAACAATGTCCATGTCATAGCCTCTGTTCTGGTATGCACCCTGGGGTTAGAGTGCTGTGGAGCAGGTATGCTTAGCCTTGAGCATCGTGTGGATGTTACCGCACCACTGAACTTTGCACTGGCTAAGTCCATAATGGATGCATGCTCCTGGGCAGGTGAGGGGTTCTAGCACGTATCTGGACAATGGGCCATGATGGTCAGCTCCAACCCTACACAGAAAGGACTGGGCCTGGAGAGGACAGTTACGCTATTGTCATCCATATGGTGCTCCTGCTGGTGAAAGATTATGAGCCAGGAAGCTTTTAGCTTTCCTGTGATAATGTTACTAATCTCTCTGCTTGTTCTGATTTTGTAGTTTCTTTAGCAAAAAGAGTTTTTACAGATTTACCCATTAGCTATGTATGCCACATTTCCATCCACTAATATAATACTTAGCAGAAGGAAATATTTTTGAAGTATTTGTGTTATTTTCACTTTCTTCCCCTAACTAATGAAGAAAAGGTAGTGCGAATTGAATAATTAAGAATTGGTTCTGCAGCTCTACATTTGTCAATATAAAAAAATTTAAGGGGCTGAATTATTCAAAAGCAAATTTAGCATGAAGTTTAGAATCTGAATATGTATTTGTTGAGTAAACTCATGGAAAACATTTATATTACCTATTGAATCAGAAAGGGATGTATAATCTACAGGAACTTCTGAGGTAGATAATCACAATAACTGTACCCACTAACTTCATAATATAATAAGTCTTTCTTTCTTTCTTTCTTTCTTTCTTTCTTTCTTTCTTTCTTTCTTTCTTTCTTTCTTTCT